>NC_065446.1:213598013-213905515 GCF_917563875.1 Diabrotica virgifera virgifera | reverse complement strand
AAATGAACTCGGATTGCCCGATTAAACTTAGCATCGTTGCCACTACAACTACATAAACAATTTCGGTGATAATGGTTAAATGGATTATAATTATTTTGGAGCTGAATAACTTCTGAATGGCTTATCCGATTTTAATCAATAAACATGAGTTTAAAACGTATTGACAAGTAGTATCTGACGCATCAAACATTAAGTATGATAAATGAATGTACAGTAGGAATTATTGAGCATGAAAAACCGTTTTTCCCATAAGAAATAGATTTGCTCATATTTAGAAGCCTATAACTTTTGTAATTTTCCCAGATATGAGGTATACACCGTTAGACGTGTCGAGAGCCCTCCTACAAACACTCAGTTATTGGCGTAATTCGTAGGTTGAAATTTTGAGTAATTGTCGAAAAACCAAAATTAAAGTTTAATTTTTCAGTTTTTCGGCTATATTGAGCCGTGTGTAGGTATGATTGATTTTTACCGCTCAGGCACGCTTAGGCACCAGATGAAAGCTTAACTCTACCCTATTGATTTGGTGTAATTTCGGTTTTCCTGTCTTTTCTTGAACCTAAGATATATACGCCCAAAAATATGCCATTTTATATTTATCTAGCCCTATAACTGGCATATGTGTGGTCAAAAGTCACAAACTACACCGGTTCTGAATCGGCCCCGACGTCCACTTGAAACTGAGAAAAGAAAAATTCAGATCGGTGTAACTTTTCCACACATATACATACATACATATCCGCAAACATTTTCCCCTTTTTAAATAAAAATTGAGTCATACTTCTGACCTCGGTAACTTGAGAATGGTATAACCGATTTTCAAAGTTAGATATGCGTTGGAAAGGTAATCACCAGTACTATCAGAAGCCGCAAAGGTACAACTTAAATTTTTGAAATTTTTGGGAGTTCTCGGACGAGAACGAAAAACAGACCCTAAATGGGAAGAGCCATAAAATCCACACCCTTGGACCAAAATGGAGAGTTGATATATGGACAGTAGAGTCTTTTCCTAACCTTTAAGATGGGATTTGGCATAGTTTTTAATACGGTCAGATTTAGAGAATCGAAAATTTCGTGTATATATTATAGTGTCTAATGTAGGGGTATTGTGCGCCACTGATGTGACCCCTAGCTGGTGTTCGCTGGTAATTAAAGATCACATATGAATAAATTAAATCATGAAAACACATTCTAGAAACTTGTAAAGGAGTTACAAAAGGAAACACCATTTGGAAATATTGACATAAACGTGTTTAAATCGAAGGTAGAGAGTAAAAACTGTTTATAGGCAAGAATTGAACAAGAAGAAGTAGTTCTATTTTTATTTGAGGATAAATAGGACGTGTCATCTTCGTTTCAGACTTTGTAAGTTTGGGTTTCTACTAGTTTTAACAGTTCTTGAAAATTTGGTAAGATAGCTCCTTAAAATTCCTATAAGAATGGAGATAATTAACTGCTATCTCGTTCAACAATCCTTCTGACCCAGCCAGAGTATGTTTACTTCTTATCCAAAATCTAATCCGAACTCGTTTATCCAATTTTTCTTGCGTAGGAACATAAATATTAAACTATTGGCAATTTCACTTAGTGCAGCCGATATGTCAAACAATTGTGTATTTCTCGAGATATTAGACCGTTTCTATAATTTACCTATAATATCACGATAAATCGTTTTTTCAGATTATAGCGTCATCTATGCAAAGTTCGAAAAAATGTCCCGAATAAAAGTTGCTTACTCTTACGATCGGATGTTTATTTCGCGAAATATTCGACCGTTCCGCTACTTTTGGGACACGCTGTATATATAAAAGGTGCTCCAACAATGTCGGAAACTAGATATCTTGGAACTGCTGCAGATAGAGACGGGAAAAAATTCATAACTAGGTTAAATATAAAAGACATTATTATATTATAATATAATTTATTAGATAATAATCGAATATATCGATGGTATAGATGGCAGATGTGGTAAGTATATTTTTGACGTTATACTTCTTTAGGCGCAATTGGGAAAAATGTTGAGAGTGAATTTTTATAGAAACGGCAGAATGAAGTACGCGCACAGCGACAGTCTGAATTTAATTGTTAAATCTTTCAAGTTACGTATGTATCCGTGCAAATAAATTGCTAAAAAAATATATTGGTGTCTTTAATAAATACATCTATTATAATTTTTTTTTCGATTTGGCTTCATCGGGAATAGTATAATAAGTAATAAAATATGATGAAAAGAAGATTAAAAAGCAATATTATTTGTAAAATTTGATAAAGCAATTCATTTTGATATCATTTGTATTCCATTTTTACCTTACTAGTAGTCAAGTAGTGTCAAGAGCGATTAAGCTTTAGATGGGTGACAGCTTGGGAACACCTCATGTGTAATTACGTAGGATGTAAAAGAAGTGAGTAGCGATAAATACGTTTATTGATATAGACGAACACAAGGATATATTTCAATCCCGGGAGAACCGCCGAACACTGTAACTGATAAATGATACGCGATTAGCTGAAGACTGAATGAGAACTCTCTTTCTAGGCCCAAGAGCCTAGTTTTATAGAAGCTTAAATTGGGTCATAGGTGACGCTAGTCCCCCGTGATTTGTATATCTAATTAAGGTAAATAATTCTACTTTTGTCAGCAGTTTCGTGACATTTCCAAATTATATTGTTGATAATTGACCAATTTGTATCTAAACTAATTAATCTACGTGCGTGAATATAAAATAAATAAATTCGTGCGGTCTACTGGGTGATAAAATAATTCTGTTCAATATCGAATATGAATTCTGAATATTTATTATTGGACATACTGCCCGCCGGAAGCTGTCCCAAGTATCAGTGTTCGAGGTTTACAAGTATAACATAAATATAAAATATAACAACCATATCTCCAATATGACAACATACATAATTTATTAATAAGTAGTTTAAGAATAATCAATATTTTTCCAACTGTTAACTTAGCTTTCACCGTCCGACTCTATATTTAGATCAAAATTGGGACTACTAGATGAAAAAGTGTTGAGGGGGATGTCGGCTTTGGAAGTCGACGGGGAGGCGTCTTTCCGGTTACGAGCTAAAGAAGTTACCTCGTGGTCGGGTGTCTGCCTAAGTGCTTTGCCTGAGCGACATTTTCGTATAACAGGACAGTATCTCCACAATATGAGCAGACCAATCACCACAATCGAAGTAATGACCCCGGTGGCCGTTAAATAAGTCCAATGTGACTCATGTATCTTTCGCCAGGGCGTATGCGCTACTTCTTGCTCCAGACTTTCTTCGTCCAATAGTATAGTACGGAATTCATCGCCTTGTGTGTTAATGTGTGTGGGTTGAATCGTATTTAACAGATGTCTTGGCATCGTCAGCAACTGCGCTACAGGAGTGAACGGAGTCTTCAGGTAGCTGGTTATCGCTGTCTCCACCCCGCTGCTTGTGGGGAGTAATGTAATGTTTTTCGTTTGGGCGATGCATCGGGGCGAGAGTTTCAGAAATGAGACTCGCTCCAGAACTCTTTCGTTCCGATTTCCATCACAGATAATGGACAGGTGTATCGGAATCGGTGTGATTATTAACCAAAGGTTGGGTGTACCCATCTTACTCCACTGAGCTTGATGTATTGCCCGGGTAACCACTGGACATGTGCTATTCTTAGATCGCTCATAAATTTCTTCCAGTATACAGTTTGGTTTGGTATCCATGTTCATTACGGCCGTTGGAGAGCACGCTATCTGTGCCCGTGCCAGCTGTAAGCATCTTGCTTTATCTTCTGCGGTCAATTCGAAGTAGTGGAGAGTGTTATAATCTACAATCAGTAGATTTCTTGGGGCGACAAACGAATGCAATACTGACCCCTCGACCTTAAGTGGTATCGCGGTGATCTTGAGCATGCTGTAATTATTTCTCCCTGTCACTATGAAGTAGCCGATGACCTTTATATACTTGTCGTCATGGCTGACCTCTGTTTCTATAATGGGTTGTCGTCGTATTTCCACTCCTTGTGGTAGTATCTTCCCCGCTCTTTCTATTAACTTGGTTATTTGACCCGGCTTTATTATATCAACGAAATGGCCGTGGTTGTAGTGCAGGTTTAATATTCCCTCGTAAAATTGAATATATTCGTTTATGAACTCCGTAACTTGTAATGCTATGGTTTGTATTCGTAACGTGCTATATTCGGTTTCTAGTCTTAATGCTTTGTCTTCTACTTCATTGAGTCCTTTTGATATTTCTTGTAGGCCTGTGAATAGTGCTTTGTTAAACTTGTTCATCTGTTCATTTATCCTCATCTCCGTGTGGTTTATTGACGTCATTGTCTCTAACATTATCTTTGCCTGATGCTGTGACCCCTTTATTAATTCTCTCTGGTTTTTGTCTAGTGTCTCAATGTCACTATAGGCTTCGTCGTTCACTCCAAATATGGAGGTTAATATTGTGCCTAATATTCCTCTTTTTTCTCTTCCTTTTATTTCTACTGTCAACGCTTCACTTATTGACTCCGCCTTCCTTTGTCCTTCCTCTAACTTCCCTATTATCTCCTTACAATTTACGATTTTTGTCTCTTGGCACAGATCCCGTATGCCTTGTATCATACTTCCTATCAGTTGATGCTCCTTTTGAACTCTTCCTTTTTCGCTTAGCACTTTTATTCGGAATGTTCCTCGATCTATGTAAACCTCTCCAAGGTCTTCAGTAAATAACCCTGGTTCCGGATTATATATTTTATACAGTTCTGCATTCATGGGTTTCAATAGTGTTAAAAACATTATTGCGATTAATATTTTCTTCCATCTTGATCCTGATGAATTCTTTGGTTTTTCCTGTTTCTCTTCTTCTAATTTTATCAGCTTATGTATAGGTCTTTTTGTTATTTTCCCGTTTGCCTTTCTCACTGACACTACTCTGGTTAATCCGTCCGCTCCAGGGTGTGTTTCTATTACCCTTGCTAGTGGCCATCTACCTGGAGGTGTATCCTCTTCCTTAATTATGACTATTTCTTCTTTTTTTATGTTTGGGTGTGTTTTATGCCATTTATTCCTTTGTTGTAACTGTTGCAGGTACTCTTGCCTCCAAATCTTCCAGAAATCCCTTTTTATTTTTTCCAATATTCGCCACCTTGCTGGCATCTTCAAGTACGTCGTGAGCTCTTCTTCCCGATTCGGTGATACAATTTCTTTCCCTATAAGGAAGTGAGCTGGTGTGATTGCTATTTTTCCTTCTGGGTCTTCTGATGATTCACATAATGGTCTCGAATTCATACAGGCTTCTATTTGTGTTAGCACCGTACTCAGTTCTTCATATGTCAGTACTGTTTCCCCTATGATTCTTTTCAGATGATATTTCATTATTCGCACGGCGCTTTCCCACAATCCTCCGAAGTGTGGCGCATATGCAGGTATGACGTGCCACTGGGTGCCTAGTGCAATTAATCCTTGTTTTATCTCGTCCTCTAGGTTTTGATTTTCTTTTTTTAGTAAGTTTGCCGTTCCTACGAATGTGGTTCCGTTATCACTGTAAATGTTGACGCACTGTCCTCTGCGTGCCGTAAATCTTTTGAACGCCGCAATAAATGCATCTGTAGACATATCACTTACTACCTCAAGATGTACTGCCTTTGTTGACAGACACACAAATACTGCAATGTATCCTTTATAACTCCTTTGTCCTCTGCCTTTCGTAGTACTTATTTTTATCGGCCCGGCGTAATCTATCCCTGTATTCGTGAAAGGATGACTCGGGTTCACTCTGTCCTCCGGCAGGTCTCCCATTAACTGTTGTGCTACTTGCCCTTTATACCTCCTACACTTTATACATTTAGTTAACTGACTTTTCACGGTTCTTCTTCCGTTTATTATCCAATATTTCCTCTTTATGTATTGTAATGTCTGTTGTAGTCCGCTATGTAGATTTTTTGTGTGACTGTCCGATATAATTAACTTTGTTAATGCGCTGTCCTTAGGTAAAATTATAGGATGTTTTTCCGCGTACTGTAGCTTCGTGTGCCTTAGCCTTCCGGTGACTCTTAGAATCCCTTGTTTATCCAGGAACGGTACCAATGATGCTAATTTGTTCTTCCTGTCTAGTTGCTGTTTTTTTTCCAGTTTATTTATTTCTAGCTTGAAGTTGTTAATTTGTGTGAGTTTTATCACTTTTAACAATGTTTCCTCTAATTCTCGGACTGTAAGATGTCCTTGAGTTTTGTCCTTCTTTCTGCAGTTGTTTGCAAATCTCATACAATATGATACCACTCTTCTCATTTTTTCTAAATTCGAGAATCTCTCGCATGTCTTCCTTTATCGTTACCATGTGCGTCGTTACTTTCGTTTTGACTTCCTCCTCATTTGTTTCAGGTATATCCTCTGCCGGTAACCTCAGTGCTTTTTTACTCGTTAGCCAAGTTGGTCCCTTCCACCATAACTCTGCTTCTAATAACTCTGAAGCGGTACTTCCACGTGAGAGGATGTCCGCTGGGTTTTCTTTCGTATCCACTTTATGCCAATTTTCTGGCGCTATAACTCCTTTTATCTCCTCTACTCTGTTGGCGACGAACATTTTCCATCTTTTTGATGATCCCTTTATCCAAGCCAGGGTTATTGTTGAGTCCGACCATGCATATATTGCCATGTTCTCCCTGTTCAATGCTTGTAGGGTTTTCTTCATTAAATTTGCTAATAGTACCGCGGCACACAATTCCAATCTTGGTAATGTCGTTTTCCCTTTCAATGGTGCGACTTTAGATTTTGCTATCAATAGATTTGTTTTAATTTCCGGGTCTAATACCCTAGCATAAATAACCGCTCCATATCCTTTCAGAGACGCATCTGCGAATCCATGTAGTTCTACTCTGTTTGTTTTATTTAAATTGTTCCACCTGGATAATGTTATTCTCTCAAGATTTATTAATTGTGCCTGACATGCTTTCCACCGGCTTTGTTGCGCGATAGTTAATTCTTTGTCCCAACTGGTCTTTTGCTCCCAAAGTTCTTGTATGAACATTTTCGCCTGAATTACTACTGGTGCTATCCATCCTAATGGGTCATATAGTTTTGCTACTTCTGACAGTATGTGTCTTTTCGTTATTTTCTTTGTCGTCGTTATTTCTATCTTGAATCTGATTGTATCTTCTTTGGGTGACCAATGTATTCCTAACGTCTTTCGTATTTCTTCTTGCTTGAATGCTTTTGAGTCTACATTCCTCATTTCTTCCGGTACGTTCTCCATTATTTTTTCTTCGTTGCTCAACCATTTTCTAAGTGTAAATCCACCTTTCTTAAAAATTTGTATTAGTTCCTTTTGGGCTGCTTCTGCCTCTTTTAACGTCTCCGCTTCTCCTAATATATCGTCTACATACATATTTTCTTTTATTATTTTCGCTGCTGTAGGGAAATTCCCTCCATCATCCTCTTGTAACTGTTGTATTGTTCTTAATGCTAAAAATGGTGCTGCGGCCGTGCCGTATGTCACCGTCTTCAATTTATATTCTTGCACTGGATCCTTTGTGTTCTTTCTCCAGAGTATTTTTTGATACATTTGGTCTTCTTCTGCCATTCTGATCTGTCTAAACATTTTCTCCAGATCCGCTGAGTATGCTACCTTATGGGATCTCCATCTCAATAGTATATCTGTCAAATCCTGTTGTAATTTTGGCCCCGTGTGCATAATATCATTTAGGCTTACTGTTGATGAGCTTTTACTTGATGCATCAAACACGGCTCTTATTTTTGTTGTAGTGCTGTCCTCCTTTCTCACTGGATGATGAGGTAGGTAGTAACCTCCTCCCTGGACTTCCGCTATTGCCATATGACCTTGGTTTTCATAATCTTCCATGAATTGTCTGTAATTCGTTTCTAACTGTTTGTCTTTTGTGAACGTCCTTTCAAGTTGCATCAATCTGGCGAATGCCTGCTGCTTAGATTCTCCTAACTTTGTGACGTCTTCCTTAAACGGAATTCTCACTTCGTATCTACCTTCTTCATTTCTTTTTACTGTCTGCTCTTCTACTGATAAACTTGTTTCTTGATTCACTTCTTCTAATTCCCAGAATTTCTTTATTTGTATGTCCATTTCTTGTCTGGATATCATAAAGCATACTTCTGCTTTAGTAGTCTCCCTTTCTTTCGCTATCCCCGAAATTATCCATCCTAGTTTGGTGTTTTGACTTAGTAGTCCATTACTTCTTCTGCGCATCCCTTCTGTCAATATGTAACTATATTCTTTTACTCCTAGCAATAAGTCTATTTTTCCTACCCTGTAGTATCTTGGGTCTGCCAGTAGCACATTCTTCTCGTTGTAATCCTGTAGGACTATGTCCTGTTCCGGTAAATCCCTTGTTATTTTCGGTAGTACCAGTGCCTCTATTTCCATCTCGAAGTCACTTTGGTAATGATTTCCGATCAATAGTTTCATATTCCAGTTGGCTGTCTTTTCCCCTGACGAGCCTATTCCGGATATGGTCGCCTGTATTGGCTGCCTTTTTGTTCCTAGCGCCGTCGCCGCTTGTTCCGTTATAAATGCACATTGTGACCCTTGGTCGATCAATGCTCTCATTATGTGAGGCTCTCCATTCGCATCCCTTACGCGTACCACTGCTGTGGCTAGTAATGCTTCACCTTCCTTATGGCTTGCACAGTTAACTGAGTTCTGTCCTCTTTGCTGTGTGTTGTTGTTTCTTTGCCCATTGTTCCCTTGCGTATTGTCTCGTCTTCCGTTATTTTGTTCTCTGACGTTGTTGGAATAATTATTTCCTCCTCTGTACCTGTCCGATTGGTACCCGTTTCTCCTACTGTTTGATTCTCTTCCATTTCTTTCCTGTATTTGTTCTCCTCTTGTTTCATTTGTGTTTCTTCTGTTGCCTGTGTTTCCTGTTTCATAATGCAACGTTTGGTGGTGGTCTCCGCCACAGTGTTTGCACCTAACCTGTGAAAAGCATTGTTTCTCCTTCTTATGTGCTAGACAATTCGCACACCATTCTTTTTCTCGTATTATCCTGTTCCGGTCTTTTACCTTGAGTTCCAGAAATTCTCTGCAGTATGGTACTCCGTGATCTCCGTTGCATATCACGCAACCCATTCTTGTTTTCTTACCCGTTCCTCCTTGTTTCTCTTGTCTCTTTTCTGACTCCAGCAGTTCCAGTGTTTGGAATCGTCGCTGTAGAAACGTTTGTGTTGACTTGAACGTCGGTATCTCTCTACTGTCTCCGCTGTGGTTTTCGTATAGTCTCCTTGTCTCATTGTCCCATTTTGTTATGCTAATTCGCGCTATCAATGGGCTCCACGCTTCCGTGTCTGTTCCCAACCCTCCTATGGCTTCCAGGCACTCATGGAAGGTGTCATGTAGTGATTTCAGTGCTCTAGCGGAAGAATCCTTTACTTCCTGTGCTAGTAACATCCTGTCTATTAGTTTAAACAGTATCATCCTCGGATTCTCATATCTTTCCTTTAACATGTTCCATGCCACTTCGTAGTTGGCTTCGGATATGTGCAAGTGTTGTATCATCCTGTGGGCTTCCCCTCTTACTTGTGTTTTGAGGTACTGCATCTTCTCTGCTCTCGACAACTGTTCGTTTTCATGTATTACCTTTGTAAACAGATCGTGGAAAGTTCTCCACGTTTCATATCTTCCTTCATACACAGGGATTTTTACCTGCGGTAATGTTACTCCCTCTCTTCTCTGTGTGCTGTCTGGTCGTTGCATTGCAGGCCGCATTTTCTTTATCGTTTCCCTGACCTTCCTCCTTAGCTGATCTATCCTCTCTACTTCGTCACTGTCTATAACGTCTAGCTCATCATTTACTGTTGCTTCTATGATGAGTGTGTTTATTTTCTCCATGTGTTCTTTCAATTCTGCTTGCAGTTCCTCATCGTACTGCAACTCCTATTCATATTCTTGTAATAATTCCTCGATTTTTTGTTTTCTTATTTGTATCTCCTTTCCTTTTGTTGTCTTTCCTCTTTTCAATATTCTTCCATATTCTTCCAATAGGGTTTTTCCCTCAATATATATCTTAAAAACCTGCTCGTAGTATTTTGTTTCGAAGTACTTGTCTTTCGTTACTCCGCTATCTAATAATTTCTCGTGGTTATGCCCAAACCTTGTCCAATAATCCTCTAATATATCCTGACGCTCTTTAATGTATTGTTGATTCTTGCGAGATCCAGGGTCTCTCTTAAGAGACGACACCTGTTTAGAAATCTCTCCTCCAAGCTCAGCCTGCTTGTTCTGTAACGCTTCCATGTTTAAATCCACTTACTTTCTATTTTGTCCAGCAATAAATGTTTTTACCGTATTTGTTCGTAACTATTTATATTTTCAATTTACTGTGATTCACCTTTTGCTGAATCGTAAATAGTAATTCTGTAGACCTTGCTGAGGTTTGCTTATTTATCTGTAGGTCAGTGTTATATGTGTGTTAATGTCAATCAAAGTATTATGTTGCACAGTTATAAATAGAATAATAAGAATACAACCTCTGTATTACGATGAGTATTTAAAAATAATGCGATCTAAAATTATGTAAATGAAATACCAAGCACTATGAAATTATTAGGGTATAATGTTTTTTCTTTATCAACTTGTAACATAAAGAAATAGGTAGGTAGTAAATATTTGTAGGGCTAACCGTTTATTATTATTATATAGTCAAAGTATAGTTAACCCGCCGTTACACGCGTCTTCTATTGTGACGTGGTTGCACGCGTATGAGCGTCGCCCTCACCTACATAAATTCGACTTATTTCGAGGAAGAATGAATGTCAACATGTATAAATATAAAATGGGTTGTACTCACATATTATAGAAAGTCTCGTAAACCAATTTTTTTTTATTAATTTAACAAAACAAAAGTAAAAATAATATAGATCAAAAGCAAGTTTTCTTAATTTTCAATTTCAGCAAGCCACTGAAGAAATTAACGTTCTTTACGAGAATTCATTTTACTAAAAATACAAATTAAAATTAATAACTGTTCTGAAGCTATTTCTTTGTGGCATTTATGTAATTGACTATTAATATTTTGTATTTTGATAACGACGTCCGAGGTGGAACTCGAAACGTCAATAAAATCAATTTTTCAAGTTAAATTGTGGCTTATTTCCCAATTAAAATAGGTAAATTTAAAAATGGGTTCTTAACCAGTAGCGCACCTAGAATTTTCCTCTGGGGTGGAGGGGGGTTTGCTTGGGCACAGAAAGTTTTTTGTACTGTTTGTGAAAGACAAGTTACATTTTCCTACTTTCTTTTATATATATTTCTATATGCTCTGGGTGGGATTTTAAACCCCAAACCCCCCCCCCTCGGTGTGCCACTGTTCCTAACCTAATCCAAACAATAATATTTTAATTAAACCTACCTAAATATTAAATAAACACCTAAAAGTTTCTTTGAGATAACAGAAACGTGATTTCACCGTGATTGCACGCGCAGTGAGGAATTCCCTCACTTGAAGAGGAATGTCTCTTCTTTCAACTATCACACAGCACACTGACCGCCTGAAATATTCTGTAACTTTTTCATACCCTCTCATGAACCATGCTAAAGGCATTCCTGGGTGCTTAAGGTTATCGTATTAGTTTACACAATTTTATTGGTTATAAACAAATATGGTGAGGGATTCCCTCATAGCGCGTGTAATGGCGGGTTAATATATAAGGCAAATATAGTTAGAATCAATAAATAAATATAGGCAAATATAGTTAACAAAAATAAAAGAGTAAATAGTTAGTAAATATTTAAATTTATTTGAATGGCAACTATTGTATAGAATGCACTAAAATTTTTGTAAATATGTATAGGTCGAATAATTCGGTTTAAAATTGGAAAGAATATTGCGTTATATGATACGAAATAGTTGGAAAAATGTTAATTTGTTCAAAAACTTACGGTTTTTTTTTCTTTTTTATGTTTCTGGACTGGCTCTGCATGCGCACCTGGATATGCCCTCTGACCTGCAGTTTTCTTTCTGGATCTGCAGTAACTCTTCTGGTTACGGCTTCTGGCCTGTAGTTTTCTGGATACTGCTTCTGGCCTGTAGTTTTCTGGTTACGGCTTCTGACCTGTATTTTTCTGGATACGGCTTCTGACCTGTATTTTTCTGGATACGGCTTCTGACCTGTATTTTTCTGGTTACGGCTTCTGACCGTTATTTTTCTGGATACGGCTTCTGACCTGTAGTTTTCTGGATACGGCTTCTGACCTGTATTTTTCTGGATACGGCTTCTGACCTGTATTTTTTTGGATACGGCTTCTGACCTGTATTTTTCTGGTCACGGCTTCTGACCGTTATTTTTCTGGATACGGCTTCTGACCTGTATTTTTCTGGTTACGGCTTCTGACCGTTATTTTTCTGGATACGGCTTCTGACCTGTAGTTTTCTGGATACGGCTTCTGACCTGTATTTTTCTGGATACGGCTTCTGACCTGTATTTTTTTGGATACGGCTTCTGACCTGTATTTTTCTGGTCACGGCTTCTGACGGTTATTTTTCTGGATACGGCTTCTGACCTGTATTTTTCTGGTTACGGCTTCTGACCGTTATTTTTCTGGATACGGCTCCTGACCTGTAGTTTTCTGGATACGGCTTCTGACCTGTATTTTTCTGGATACGGCTTCTGACCTGTAGTTTTCTGGATACGGCTTCTGACCTGTATTTTTCTGGTTACGGCTTCTGACCTGTAGTTTTCTGGATACGGCTTCTGACCTGTATTTTTCTGGTTACGGCTTCTGACCGTTATTTTTCTGGATACGGCTTCTGACCTGTATTTTTCTGATTACGGCTTCTGACCGTTATTTTTCTGGATACGGCTTCTGACCTGTAGTTTTCTGGATACGGCTTCTGCTTCGCTCTGGTTCTGTTCTCCCGGGCCTAGTGTCGTCTATTTCCTACTGATTTCGATTGGTGTGGACTGTACTTGTAGGCCTCCTTTTTTTCTCGATAAGGACCATGTGTAATTACGTAGGAGGTAAAAGACGTAAGTAACGATAAATACGTTTATTGATATAGACGAACACAAGGATATATTTCAATCCCGGGAGAACCGCCGAACACTGTAACTGATAATTGATACGCGATTAGCTGAAGACTGAATGAGAACTCTCTTTCTAGGCCCAAGAGCCTAGTTTTATAGAAGCTTAAATTGGGTCATAGGTGACGCTAGTCCCCCGTGATTTGTATATCTAATTAAGGTAAATAATTCTACTTTTGTCAGCAGTTTCGTGACATTTCCAAATTATATTGTTGATAATTGACCAATTTGTATCTAAACTAATTAATCTACGTGCGTGAATATAAAATAAATAAATTCGTGCGGTCTACTGGGTGATAAAATAATTCTGTTCAATATCGAATATGAATTCTGAATATTTATTATTGGACACCTCACGTTGTTACCTTGCTTTACTTTTTAATTTTTGGTATTAATACTAATAGTAATAAAAGAACTAATAATTCCACAAGGAAAAAGTTTTCCTGTAGTTGGCTGTATACCATGTAATACAAAAAACAGTAAATCCTTTATAAAAGATATATTTAAAATCCCTAAAAAGGGCTACATCACAATCAGAACTAGTTTTCGACTGGTTTACCAGTCATCATCAGTGCTTACCTAAAATGAATATAACCTGATAAAATAATGCAAAGATTGAAATTTTGACTAGGGTTAAAAAGCTGTCGGTTATACTCACGTGAAGTTTACATGCTAACCACCAAGATATAATTTTACAAAAATATGAGGGTCAAAGCCCTATAAGTACGTTGTCCGTTAAAGAAACATCGGTTAAAGATGCCAACTAAAACATGGATTTTAGAAATATTTTACCGTTATGCCCTAGGTAACACCTGAGCTAGTGTGACTTGATTACATGGTGGAGTCAGGTGGCAAGTGAAAGTGACAATGAGTTGGTTGTAGACCTCCGAACGTTGACAGGACAGAAATGACAGTTCCGCTGGAACTGCATCAAACTCCAATATCGAAATCTTGGAGAGGTTCCAGTCGAAGGTTCTTCGAATAATCACAAATGGCCCATGGTATGTTGCAAATAATATTATTAGACGCGATCTAGAAATTGCAACAGTAAAAGAAGAAATTACCAACTTTGCACAGAAATACGAAGACAGACTGACACAACATCCGAATGTACTAGACTAAAACCTGATGAGACAACCAGTCAGGCGAAGACTTAAACTTTTAGACTTTTAGTTATAATGTTCCGTAATTTCTAGAGACAAACAATTTTATATCTTTGTAAAATATTTGTAAAGAAAATGATTAATGAATCATTTTCTCCTAGTCACCTATACTGGTGGTAACAATATTTACTCATTGTAACTTGTTTTACAGATTGTAAATAAATTGGAAGATTAAATAAAAAAAGAAGATGAAAATGATGAAGAAAAAGATGAAGTTTTCGATCCTAATAGCATTATTAATAATATTTAAAAAATATTAAAATGTTACTAAAAGATTTTTAAATCGAAAACTTATTGGTCCATTTCCTTGGTAACACCTCCAAGGCTTCTAAAATTTGCAAGCCAAATGGATGCTGAAGCGAAGAAGACAAGAGGGAATTCAAAAAACTTACAATTCACGACCCCGTCTGTTCAGCTGGTAAATTCCAACAGAAAATGGACCTAGTTACTCGAAGGAGTAAAGAACAATATAAAAATAAAATAAAAATTTTATTTTTAATTCAGTTGCAATGCGAAGGCAAAACAATCTTACTTTTCAATTAGAATACGGAGCGCATTCAAGGGACTGGACTGCGCTCCGTATTCTAATTGAAAAGTAAGATTGTTTTGCCTTCGCATTGCAACTGAATTAAAAATAAAATTTTTATTAAAAAAAAAGAACTAAAACACTGAAAGTCGCTCGCATGATATCGGAGCAAGCTCCATTTTGATCTATCCATCTTTTTCCGAGTCCTATATCGACCTTCTATTTAAGTAAATATTATTTCAGTTGTTTCCCTTATTTTTACCGATCCCCACACCCCATCTTCAGAGTAAGTATCCCATTCGTTACAGACCTTCATTCCGGAAATTGTTTAAAAAAATTATTTCAAGAAATAATTTACACATTTACAGTTAATGTTTTTTCCGATATCTCTGTTTGCAGATATGCATTAACCAGAATTATTTCCACATTTTCATTGTTTGCCCGCAGATTATACATAATTTATAAGTCAAAATCGTTTTTCGATGAACGCAATGTTTTTTATTTGAAAAGTCATATGTACAATCAATTTTGTTTACCCGTTTTTTCCAATGAGTTTTTGATTTTTTATCCATTATCATAATACATAAATATGCTGTTATAGGCCTATATGCATCCCTAATTTGAGGCTTAGAAATGGAAAAACCGACCATGATAGGTGAATAGAAAATTTTGATCATTCTTTATGTTTTAGAGGTCGCTGAATCCGAATATGAAGTTTGTTTTTATCTAGAATTGGTGGAACATGTTCAAAAATTCAATTTTAATCAAAAATGCGGAAAATCAATTTTGCTAATCTTTTAAATTTAACTTGCTGTACCTTTGTTCGCTGTAAATATTTTCTTTTGAAAATATTACTTTATCATTTTTGAGGTATTTTAATAACAACGGTATTTGTGAGAAATTAAAAAAAAATTAGAAGAGGAGTTGTTAATTTTTAAACATTTCGTATTCAAATTTCGTTAGTTTCATGTTTACTAAAAAAAGTTGAGCGACAAACTTTTTAGTTTATAATTTTAACCAATACAGCGTTAAAACATAAGTCATATACAGGGTGTTTCATTAATAATTGTCCATATAGTAACTGGAGAAACCTTAGCACAAAATACGAAGTTTTAACCCAAAACACTTAAATAAAATGTGGTTCCTTACTGAGTTACAGGGTGTTTTATCTAAAAATTTAAAAATTTTGCTTAGCGTTTTAAAACTATTCGACTTATCCTTTTCATACTTGGCAGAAAATGCGACTACTATACACCCTACTAAACTATGATAAACAAACGTTTCTAGCTACTACCAGAGGCGTACGACAGGAGATAGTGAATGGTTGACCCTTCTAAAATTCTACGCCACTGGAGGAATTATTAATTTAGTGCCATTTTTAGATTCTCCCATACTTCCTACGTAAATAATATACTTTTCATTGGTAACGATGAAGTCATTAGTTTTCTATATATTTGAAGTTAAATATGAAACGGCACAGTTATTTTGATTAATTTATGATATGATTCATATATGATTAAAATTTAAAACATTTTTGTACCCAGTACTTTAAAACTATTTGGCGTATCCTTGTCATACTTGGCAGAAAGTGTAGTACTGTACACCCTACTAAATTAAGATAACTAAACGTTTCCAGCTACTACCAGAGGCGTACGACAGAAGATAGTGGCTAGTTGACTCTTCCCAAATTCTACGCCACTGACGAAATTGCTACTTTAGTATAATTTTTTGATTTTTCAATACTTCTTATGTAAATAATATACTCTTCATGCGTAACGATAAAATGATTAGTTTTCGTGATATTGGAAATTAAAAAAGAAGCAACATAATACATTAATCAAAATAACCGTGTCGTTTCATTTTTAACTTCAAAGATCTCGAAAACTAATGACTTTGTCCTTACGAATGAAGAGTATATTATTTTCGTAGAAAGTATTGGAGAATCCAAAAATTGAACAAAAGTAGCAATTCCGCCAGTGGCGTAGAATTTGGCAAGGGTCAACCATTCACTTTCCCCGTCGTACGCCTCTGGTAATAGACATAAACGTTTGTTGAACATAATTTAGTAGCTTGTATAGCACCTATACTTCCTGCCAAGTATGAAAAGGATACGTCTAACAGTTCTAAAATGCTGAGCAAAAATAATTTTTAAATTTTTAGATAAAACACCCTGTAACTCAGTAAGGAACCTCATTTTATTTAAATGTTTTAGGTTAAATCTTCGTATTTTGTGCTAAGGTTTCTCCAGTTACTATATGGACAATTATTAATGAAACACAGAAGTTTTCTGGAAAACTTCAAGTCAAAATATCCAACACGAGAAAAGTTCTCTGACTTTATAGACGAGTGGCATTCCCCAAAAAACGCTTATTTCTCGAGATACTTACCACGGTGTGGTGAATGGTTCATTTTTGCCATATCTTATGTTTTTGATGGTGCTTGAAACGAAAATAAGGTCTATTCTAAATTTTATGTGGGGTAACGTTGTCAAAATCGCAATTTTGCTCTAAAAATTAAAAAAAAATGTAATCAAGTTTTTTTGCGTTTAACTCGCTACAACTCTGTTCTATTTTAATATTTTTTTTTGAAATTTTTATGGCAGGTATATATGTCTTACCTTTCTCAAGACAACGAGACCTGTTTCAATCTTTCATTCATATCAAAATAAACTTGATGAATTTTTTAAAGCAGATTCCTGAATTGCAAAGTTTAATCGCAAAAATTAAGTGACAATACTTAAAATTTAGCTTTTTAATCAAGTTCATGGTAAAATATAGACAACAAAAACAAAATGTTTTATAGAAAAAAAGGGTGCAACTTTTAATTTTAAGAAAAACATGATTTCATTTTTCTTTTATTTTTAGGGTAGAATTGCCATTTTGACAATGATCCCCCCACTTAAAACTCAAAATAAACCTAATTTTCGTTTTAAGCACCATCAAAAACATAAAGTATGACCAAAACTAGCCATTCACCAAAGCGCCACTCGTTTATAAAGTCACATAATTTTTTTCCTATTGCATATTTTGACATAAAATTTTCCAGAAAACTTCTTCATAACTTATTTTTTAATGCTGTTTTGGTTAAAATTATCAACTAATAAGTTTGTCGCTCAACTGTTTTAAATAATCTAAACGAAACTAACGAAATCTGACAACAAACTGTTTAAAAAATAACAACTCCTCTTTTAAATTTGTTTAAATATCTCTGATAAATCTCATTGTTATCTAAATACTTTAAATATGATACAGTAAAATTTACGAAAGGAAATATTTACAGCAACCAAACATAAAGCGAGTTAAAGTTGAAAAATCATCTAAATTTATTTTTCGCATTTTTGCCAAAATTTGATTTCTGTACATGTTCACCAATTTTAGATAAAAATAAACTTCATATTCGGATTCAGCGACCTAGAAAACATAAAGAATGACCAATATTGGTCATTCACCTGAAAGTTGATTTTAATGGACGGTATAACGTGATTTTAGGGGTTGCTGCCGCTGGCCTATTAGGGAAGAGCCATTATTACGGTTAGGATTGATGTATATTCATTTAAAATTAATGAACATCACTCAGCAAAAATAATATAAATCATACAGAAGTAAAAACTTCGTTTGTACAGTGGTATAAAACGTTTATTGTAAAACTATTAAAAATTCATCCAAAAGGATTCGCAAAACGTTTTCGATCTAGATCAGATCATCTTCAGTGCCTAGAACGAAGTATTTCCGCGTTGGAACGTGGAATCCTGTTCGATGGCTTTTTAATAGTTTTAAAATAAACTTTATCTACTCTATGTTATATTATGTATAAGATTATAGCTTGTGAAAACTGTGATTATAGATAGCAGTGCGTGAAGTGTTTAAAGTGTGCGTGAAGTAACAATGTATTTTAAATGGGACTTACTTTTTCGCACTGTTTTTAGTATACTTTCATATAATCAAATATCCTTAACTTTTGCGTTGTCATGGTGATGACATAATGGGCAATAAATTACGACAAAAGTTTTGACAGTTTTGTGGTTTGAAAGAAGTGAATTTTTAAATGTCAAAGTTCTAAAAATTGTAGAATAGAAATGAACTCCAGTGACGAAGAGTTACACAGTTTTTTTATTTGTTTATGGTAAAGTAGATAAAATATTGTATGAAACTCTGCGTGAAGTACTTTTTGCGAACTTACGCGATGTAAAGCACTCGATCCGCTGTCGCTCGTGCTCTAAATACCGCGTGCGTTCGCAAAAAGCATACTTCACGAACTGTTTCAAAAATAACTATTTTATACCATTGTACAAACGAAATTTTTACTTCTGTATGAATTTTTAATTATGGTATACAGCCAGCTACTGGGCATTTTGCCATTGATTTTGTTTTACAAATAATATAATCGAAAAATGGTTATCACATCTTTATCTTTTTTATGAACAATTTTACAATTTTATAATTGAAACATTTAAGATTTGTAACTTGTGCAAAGTTAATTTTTAAGTATATATGTAAACGCATGATTAATGTTACATACTGTCACTATATCGAGATTTAATTGTCAACTGGTAAATCGGGTGAATTCGTTTGTATCATTTGTAGTGAAAGTTTCTAAATAATTTTAGCTAACGGATACACTCCGTCTCCACTGTCAACTTTAAAAGCTAGCCGCAAATACTACTTGTGTCGCCTCCACATTCGTTGTGAAAGTGTGGGAGGATGACAAAGCTAGTATCAGGCAGACCACGAGGTCCGAAGGCCGAAAACAAAATGAGAGAACCGGATATTTACGGTCTTGCTACAAAGCAGCAAGTAGACCAGTGGTAACATATGGTGTTGAAGTAATCTGCTTGATACAGAAAGACGAAGAAAGATTGAGTATCTTAGAGATGATGTAAAAGACCTTTTGAAAAGATAAGACATCATTAGATTTATCAAGGCACAAAGACTCAGGTGGACAGGATATATAGAAAGGAGAAATCCAGAAGTAGCTATCAAGAAAATCACCAAATGAAGACCAGTATCAGACATACCACGAGGAACACCGAAAACGAGATGGGAGAACCAGATAATTGCGGACCTTAAGAAGATGGCAGGTAGAGAATGGATAATCATGAGCAAAAACAGGAACGAATGAAAAAATATTGTAGAAGACGAGAGTCATAAAACCAATTGTAAAACCAATATTTTAATGCGCATTCATTCTGGCGACAAATCGATTACTATTTATTGGTGAACACCATTATATGGTGTTGAAATATGGATTTTAAAAAATTATACAATTAACCGCTTAGCAGCTTTGAGATGTTGTTGTATAGAAGAACATTAAAAATACCATGGACGGCTAAGCAGCATAATAAGAAGTTTTCAACAGAGCAGAAGTTACTCGTCAGCTGATTGATAGTGTCAAATCTAAGGAAATAGCATATTTATCTTGGACATATAGTACAGGGAAAACATCATTATTCGACTAATTATATGGGTAAAATTTAAGGACGCTGGGAATTGGTAGAAAACAAGACTCGTGGTTGAAAAACGTTACAGAATTAGTATGATAAGATTGATCCAAAAGATTGCATAACCCAGACATCCAAAGTGAAAGTTCTCCTCCAACACCAAATTGTTCTATATGGTCCACATAATGTTCAGAAAAAAGTCACACCATTTTGAGCGTCGGGTTTGGAGGGGGAAGAGGGGGGATAAATCGGTAAATTCGTAGTTTTTTGCGTTTTTCGTCAATATTTCTAATACTATGCGGTTTAGCATGAACAACCTTCTATAAAAAAATAATCTACATTAAATTTGAAATAAAAAAGGTCCAATGCGTAATCCTGCTAAAATGAACGCTTCCAAAGTTACAGAGGTAGTATAGTATAATTGGTCCAAAAAAAGGCCTAACCCAGACATCATAAACAAAATTTTCCTCCAACACCAAGTTGTTCTATATGGTCCACATATTGTTCAGTAAAAAGTTACACCATTTTGAGCGTCCGGTTTGTGGGGGAGACGGGGGAGAAGTCGGTCAAATAGTAGTTTTTTCAGTTTTTCGTTCAGTAGTTCTAAAACCATGCTTTAGCGTAAATAATATTATATACAAAAATGTTCTACATAAAATTTAAAACAAAAAAGGTCCTATACATAATTGTTATAAAATCAACGGTTCCAGAGTTACGGAGGGTTAAAGTGGAGGCTTTCGATACTTTTTATATTTTTTGGGCAATTGATGATGATTTTGGGTGGTGAGGTTGACGTTTCTTCAAGAGCTCTAACATACCACCTTCAATCACTAACATACCACCGGCCACTGAAATAGCAAATTTGATTTATAAAACCCAATCCTGTCAAAGAAAATCAGTAGAAAATTGCCCAAACAATATAAAAAGTATCGAAAACCTCAACTTTTCACCTTTCGTAACTCTGGAACCGTTGATTTTATAACAATTAGGTATAGGACCTTTTTTGTTTTAAATTTTATGTAGAACATTTTGGATAGAAAATTGTTTACGCTAAAGCACAGTTTTAGAAATATTGACGAAAAACGTAAAAAAACTACTAATTTACCGACTTCTCCCCCATCTCCCCCCAAACCGGACGCTCAAAATGGTGTAACTTTTTACTGAACTATATGTGGACCATATAGAACAATTTGGTGTTGGAGGAAAACTTTTACTTTGAATGTTTAGTTTAGGCCTTTTTTTGGACCAATTATACCTCCGTAACTTAGAAACCGTTCATTTTAGGATTATGCATAGGGCATTCCTTATTTCAAATCTAATGTAGAACATTTTTGTATAGAATGTTGTTTATGATAAATCGTATAGTTTTAGAAATATTTACGAAAACGTAAAAAACTAAGAATTTACCGATTTCTCCCCCCTCCCCCCCAAACCCGACGCTCAAAATGGTGTGACTTTTTTCTGAACATTATATGGACCATATAGAACAATTTGGTGTTGGAGGATAACTTTCACTTTGGATGTCTGGGTTTGGGTCTAGTTATACCATACTAAATGGGCCTGGATACAAAGAGTCAAACAGCTGTTTAGAATAGTCCAAGACAGAGAGTCTTGTTGTGTTCAAGATGTCATCAGCACCAATGTCAAATGAACTTGATTTTATATGGGATTTTAAGGAGAACTGTTTTGGTCAGTATTTTTACTACCACAGATTTTCCTGGACAAAGGCTCTGCAATAGACATAAACAATTTTTTAACATGAAAATCAAAGAAAAATATACAAAATTTTCTACTTAGAACTTGCAAGATGCAGCTTTTTTAGACCGAATACTTTTTGTTTCAGGTTCTGGATAATTATTAAGGGTAGACCTTTTCCACTTTAGGATTTTATTTTCAACCTTTTAAAACCTGTATTTTTTAGATGCACACTTAGGTGCATTAACGGCCGAATTAGTAGCTACTCGTACAGCTTCGAAATTACAGGTAATAATGAAACCGGACTGTACGATTTAGTTCCTTTCCAAAATGTGCAATATTTTTGTCTGTTAGTGTATTAAAAAAAAACTAAATAAAATGCTCTCGAAATAGAATATTCAGCAAAAGTAGACAAAAATATGGGAGGGGAACCCAAGGGGAATTTTTGCAGTTATTCGAGCGCGTCTGATTGTCACATGGGAACAAACCTTGTACCCTGTAAATGTACCTCTACCATATATTGGCTCTTAATACAGGGGAGTTCGTTAACGGGGGTCCGAAAAAAAAAATCTATCCTTAGAAAAACTCGAAATCGTCAGATTAAGATAAGGTAAGTTAAGTACATGCAAAACAGTGTATATTTCAAAAACCTGACGATTTGAGCGGGGCGTAAAGAAATGGGCGAGTCACAAAGTTTCACAAAAAATAGCGAAATATTTCGCGAAATAAAGGTCAGATCAAAAAACTGCAAAATACGTGTTCAATATTTTTCAAAAACCTATTGAATGATACCAAACACGACCCCCGACAGAGAGGGGTGGGAAGTATTTTTTAAATTTTAAATACGAACCCCGCAATATTTCACGAAATGAACATCAGATCGAAAAACTGAAAAATACACGTATTCAATATTTTTGAAAAATCTATAGAATGGCACCAAAGACGACTCCCCACGGAAGTGGGGCGGGGAATACTTTAAAATATTAAATAGGGTCCCCATTTTTTATTGCAATTTTGAATTCCTTATGTAAACTTTTATTCGAGACATTTTTTCGAATTACGAATAGATCGCGCTATAATCGGAAAAACCAATTGTTGGAAATGAAAAATTAAAATAAATTTTAAACAAATGAAAAGTCCCCCACTTTATGGAAAACTTAACCCAACTTTTTTTGGTTTTAGGAGCTACTCTTCACAACCCAATAAGTCCTCATACTCATAACGCTCGAATAACTGCCAATTTAGCCTACTCCCCCCCCCTATTAATAGAACAACATGGTTAAATATGTTAATCACAATTTTGGATAATGTTCCAATAAATTCACCAAAATATTTAAGCATTTTTAAACAAAATATTGCAATTTACTGGTCATTTGACATCAATTAATAAGTATACTAACTACTAGCCCATAAATTTTGTTACACAAACAATAATAAATAGAGTCATGTAACCATGTTTATGTAATGCTAAACATTTATTCACGAAATTGTTCAAGTTTGTATAAATAATTAGTTTGCATAAATTTCACTGGTGCATGCTTAATGGAAATTGCTCTATAATTTTCAACATTAATTTTATTGCCAGATATTCGGAGGTTTGGTACAAATACCGATAACAGACTGGCTTATACAAATTATTATTTATCCTGATTTATAAATCACTGCAAATTGTGTTTATAGTTACTATTATTAATTACCCATTTCGTACATAGTGAAACAAACAGCCCCGTTGTTGTTTTTTAAGACTAATAATACCTTTATAATAAAGCAGTAGTAAAAGGGAAAGTCCCACAATAAGGGCCCCTTTTTGGATTTTCTCAAATATTTTTTTCTCTTTCACGATAATTTATTAAAAATTGAATATATCCTAAGATTTAGTATTTGCTGATAATAATTAATAGTTATTTATTTAATAAAGCTTTGGGAAAAATACTAATTAAATCAGGGTATTTCATTAATAGAGAGCGGAATACAGTGCGTCCATAAAGTAACGCATAAATTCATTATTTCGTAAACCGGCGACTTTGAGGAACAATCCTAAAACAGGTCGATTTTTATTTTTAAATTACTATTTCTCGACATATATGTCATACTAGTGACGTCATCCATCTGGGCGTGATGACGTAATCGATGATTGTTTTAAATGAGAATGGGGGTCATGTGATAGCTTATTTAAAAGGGTATTCAATTCTCTATTCAATAACATAAACATAAACATAATTAGATATACAGGGTGTTTAAAAAAATTCGTTTAATTAAATTAATTGAAACAAAAAGAAGAATGTACCTAATTAATTTATTTCAAAATACGTTTTACTGTTGTAAGATAACAGGAAAAAATGTTTATTTAACAAATAAATACTGTTTTTCGCTTAAATTCAATGTTAAAGCTGCCACCCACTAGCCTCTTGGCAGTTTAACCATTTCGTTAAAGAGAAAATCAATGTTTATTTTTCAAATAATTTTTTTTCTGTTTTCTGACAGCAGTAAAATGTATTTAGAATTAAATGAATTAAATACAGTCATCTTTTTGTGTCAATTAATTTAATTAAAAAAAAATGTTTTTGAACACCCGGTATAAATAATTACATTAATGTTTATATTAGTGAAAAGACAATTGAATACCATTTAAAATGAGCTATCACATGATCCCTATTCTCATTTGAAAAAATCATTGATTACGTCATCACGCCCAGATGGATGACGTCACTAGTATGATATATATGCCAGAAAATCTTAATTTAAAAATAAAAATCTACCTGTTTCGGGATTTTTACTTAAAATCGTCATTTTACGAAATAATGAATTTATGCGTTACTTTATGGACGCACTGTATATGCAACACAACATTACCAAAATATGCGCATATATATGCATTACTTTTACTACAAATATGCAGGTATTTTTTCTAAATTTGTCTAAATATGCAAATGCATATTAAAAATACTCAAAAATAAAACAATATATTAAATATAAACATTTATGTTTAAAAAATTCAACCTACATTTATGTTTAATACATATTTATTTTTCACATAAAAACAAATGAAATGACACACAAAAACTGATATATTTAAATTAAGAATCTAAATTATAGTATGAATTTATAATCAAATATTTTTCAAAATTTTCAACTAGCAACTTTTGCCTTCTATCACTAGAAACGTGTTTGGACACAGAAAAAGTTCGTTCTACATCTACTGATGTTATAGGACAATATTTTAATTTAGGCAGTAAACCAAGTGTTCAAGCACCAAAAAGAAATCAATTTTCATACGAGAAACTGAAGAACAAAAGCGGAATTGTCTACAATTTGATGGATTTTTGTATTTTGATGCTTCTCTCTATGTCCGTCTTTATAGAAGTAAAAGCGAATTTGTCGAATAAAAACACTCTTTCCAGAAAAATTTCTTTTGTGGGACATGATGCTTTTGTTTGTCAGTTCCTCATTTAAAAAATGAAATGTGAAAATGTATGTAACTTACGATTTTGGAACAGGCCTTGCAAAATACTTTGTCTCCACTTAGCTTTAACTCGGGAAAACACTTTATCCAAGCACTTTTTTGAATGGTAGACATATTTAAATTTAATATATACCAATCACTTCAAAAACACTAAATAAGATACAACGTTTACTTTAAACAAATATTGGCCGAAAACTGACAAAATAATTATTAGACCCTTAAAAGCAGGTAGGTACCTACGACTTGCTACGCTAATAAAATAATATTTTTCTGGGAACACCCATAATTGTTAAATTCAGGTAGTAATGGGAAAGTCCAGATAGATAATAATGAGCGATAGATAGATAAATAACGAGCTCGTTCATATCGAAGTTATAAAATTCCAACTAAGAGAGGAAAATTTTAAAATTTATATAATTTATTTTTAAAATATGCAAAATAAATGGTGTTTAGCTTAAATATGCAATGTTGTGTTTGTTGTCTGAAAATATGCAATATATGCATCTATATGCACTTTGCATATATTCCGCTCTCTATTCATTAATAATAATTGTAAATATAATATTTTAACTGTAGATTCCGGGGACTACAATATTAAGGTATAACCCAAATCACCGTCTTGTTTTTTTATACCTTCAGAACACTTCCATTTAGGAAAACCAAAACTGGTACACCTATTTATCATCCAGCCATAAATCGATTCCATAAATTGCGAATTTGTAGTACCGGACATAGGTGTCCGATTTGGTAAAAAAAAACTATTTAGAAAAACGAAAACTGGTACGTTTATTTTTGGACACTAGATTATTAAATTATGATATATTCTAGTACTAAAAGTTATTCTTGCTTTAGTCGGTAAAATCCACTGTTTTTTTTTTAATTTTCTTTTCAAATTAAAAAAACTGGTTTTTTTAATAGAAAAATATCCTTTCTGAAAATTTGACTAGAAAATTTTCAAGTCGATTTGTCTCTAAAAAGGTGTATCTTAACTACTTCAAGTAAGAGGAATTTTTGATAGTAGAATAACTCAAAATTTAATAATCTAGTGTCAAAAATTCTTGTTAAAGACAAAAAAGTTATGCGATAAAATAATAACAGTTGCCCTACCTAAAAGGGGTGCTTAGGACGGGTACTAGAAATTCGCAATTTATGAAAGCGGTTTTTCTCTGGAAGATAAATAGGCGCACTTACCAGTTTTCGTTTTTCTAAATAGAAGCGTTCTGGAGGTATTAAAAAAAACTAATTTTAAGACGCCATTTTCGCAGAGCTTTCTAGCTCCTTTAGGAACCAATTTCGGACTAGGTGATTTGGGTTAAACCTTAATACCTATTTTGAGCTCCGGAATCTACAGTTAAAATATTTCCAGTTATTGATGAAACACCCAATATGGCTCTCTGTCTGCTTGAAATTGCCCCTTACCAAACAGGCATCTTGGTCTTCAACTGTGTCTTGACCAACTTTCTTAAGGTCAATATTATCTTCAGCTGCAAAAAGAAATTAGTTGCTACGGAACTACCTTCACTATTAGTTTAGGATGTTTTTGATCTATTTTGGATATTAATTGTTTTTAGCAAAATTGAATGTCAGGCATTTCCTGACTTTCCAAATGCTTTTCGTTTTACTCTATCAGGTATTTTGCTTGGACATTTATCGAGAGAATCGTGTAAGTCAGTTTTATAGGAAGAAGCGGTACCATATTTGTGATTAGAAAGCTTTTCGTCCACAAGTGGATATTTTTGTTAAGATTGGTATACCGTCGACTTACTATTCTCATACCTCGTAAGTCGATTTTTTACGAAATTGGTTTCTATAGAAACACGTTCAGCAGATTTTATAGACGGATTTTTTTTTTATTGTGACTTGTCCAAAGTTTCCCGCACCAACCTTATGGGTCGTGGGAAACACAATCCCCAGGGACATTCCCGCACAACCTGGGAAATTAGGGGCCAGTGGATTTAGTTCATACTTTATGAAAATAATCTTTGAAGCATTGTGATGAAAAGTTCTCATGAGCACAACTCGATCGTATTAAGGATTTTCAAGATATAGGGGCACAAACTCGAAAAATTATAAGATTTACTGGTGTTGTTCTGAAGCTATTTACTTGTGGCATTTTTATGATTAACTATTTAGTGGGAAATAAGCCACAATTAAACTGAAAAAATAATTTTATTAACGTTTCGAAGCCCAAATCGGGTTTCGTTGTCAAAATACAAAATACTACTAAAATAAACAAAAATATTGTTGCTAAGTAAAAAAATTCTTCTAATAATTTATTTAATCTGACTCATTTGAATTGGCAATTCAGACGTATATTACACACGTATATTATTATTATAAACGTTAATAAAATTATTTTTTCAATTTAATTGTGGCTTATTTCCCACTAAATACTTAATCAAGATTTACTGGGTATTTCAATTCCCTAAGGTACTGGTTATCTGGCAACATGTAGAAGTTTGGATCAAAGAAAAGTACTAGTTGTCTAGGATTTTTTCCTGGCTATCCAATGGCGACACCTTTACTTTGACCTTGACCTTCAACGGATGTCATCTTCTAGAGTTTCGAGGGGTTTCGGCATTAGATTGATATAACCAGATTACTCATGGGTTTTTGGGATCGCTAAACACGAATATGCCGTCAGACTTGACCACCGGAGCACGTGGTGGTCAGGGCATTGCAAAGGACGTCATCTTCTAGAGTATCGATGCTTTTCGGCATTTAATTGATGCAAATGAATTACTGGAAGGTTTTTTGAGGTCGCTAAACAAGAATATATCACCAAAACCGATTCCCGGAGCACCTAGTTTCCAAGGTCAATGAAAGGGGCTCCTGGAGGTTCGAGGGTCTTCGGTACTACATTAATGCAAACGGATTAGTTATAGGTTTTTGGATTTGTTGAACACGAATACGTGATTAGCGCAGACATAGGAGCACCTGGTGCCTAACACAGGTTATCTTCTGGAGTTTCGGAGAAATCAAATGAAGGAATCAAATGGATTACTCTTAGGTTTTTGGGGTTACTTCATTTATTTTAAGATCAATTTACTATTATCTATTTTGATAGTGTTATTAAACGTGGTCCATAGATACTCCAGAGTCTTTTATCTAAGGCACATTCGTGTTCAGCAACCCCAAAAACACAAGAGTAATTCGCTTTTACCAATTTAGTACCGAAAATTCTCAAAACCGTGTCTGTCCTGATAACGTATTTGTGTTGACCAGCCCCAAAAGCCCATGAGTTATACACATCTGCATCAATTTAATGCCGAAACCTGTCGAAACTCCAGAAGAAGACTTACCTTAGGCACTAGGTGCTCCGTGGGTCGGTTTTGATGACGTATTCATGTTTAGCAACCCCAAAAACCTGTGAGTAATCAATTTACATTAATTTAGTATCGAAAGATCTCGAATCTCCAAAGCATGACGTGCCTTAAGCACCTCCGATGTCTGTTCTGATGGGGTATTCGTGTTCAGCACTTCCAAAAACCTATGAGTAATCCGTTTGCATCAATGTAATACCGAAGACCCTCGAAACTTCATGAGCCCCTTTCATTGACCTTGAAAACAAGGTGCTCCAGGAGACGGTTCTGGTGGCATATTCGTGTTTAGCGACTTCAAAAAACCCTCCAGTAATTCATTTGCTTCAAATAAATGCCGAAAACCATCGAAACTCTAGAAGATGACGTCAATTGCAATGGCCATGGCCACCACGTGCTCCGGAGGTCAATTTCTGATGGCATATTCGTGTTTAGTGATCCCAAAAACCCATGAGTAATCTGTTTATATCAATTTTATGCCGAAAACTCTCGAAACTCTAGAAGATGACGTCCGCTGAAGGTCAAAGTCAAACTAAAGGTCGCCATTGGATAGCCAGGAAAAAATCCTAGACTACTAGTACCTTTCATTAATCCAAACTTCTACATGTTGCCAGATAATCAGTAACTCAGGGAATTGGAATACCTAGTAAATCTTATAATTTTGCGAGTTTGTGCCTCTATATCTTGAAAATCCTTCATACGATCGAGTTGTGCTTATGAGAACTTTTCATCACAATGCTTCAAAGAGTATTTTCCCAAAGTATGACCTAAATCCACTGGGACTTAATTTCCATAAGGTTTGTACGGGATACTTTGCTCTGAACCACTGACAATCCAGTTTCTCCAATTTATAAAAAACTCTTGTACATAATATATTTTACTGGTGCAGGCTCGATGGAAATTGCTCTATAATTTTCAACACTAATTTTATTGCCAGATATTTGGAGGTTTAGTACAAATACCGATAACGAAGTGGCTTATACAAATTTTTATTAATTTATCTTTATTTATAAATCACTTCGAAATTGGTTTCGGCTTAGTCCGGTCTTTAATTTAATAGATTTCAATAAAACTCGAAACATTTTCGTCTTACAGACAGTAGTCCTGTCACCAGAGGGGGGGGGGTACAACGGCCTCATTAATTCAGATGGACTTACCCAAATTTTTTTATGTATTTTGACCCATAAAACACGAATTTTTTGGGTAACAGTTGACCCGGATGTCGATAAGATTGTTATAAACAAATAACTGGAGGAATTACATAACAGCGATTTTTCGCAAAACAAAACATTTTTTTGTATTGTTTGGGTGATTCTCAAAAAAAAATTTTCTTAAAAGTTTTTTCGTAGGATGCATAGTTTTAGAGATAAACGCCGTTGAACTTTCAAAAAATCGAAAAAGTACAATTTTTGAACCCGAATACCTTTTGATTAAAAAATCTGCTTACTGTTAAAAAGAAATAGCAATTCTGCTTACTGCATTTGAAAGTTCTAGTCAAATTATATCGGTTTTGATTATTTGAATTGCTAACACTTAAGTTTTTATTTGTTAAACAAAGCCATAAACCCCGTGCCCAAGGCATACGTTTTAATGTACGTAATCTACGTAGAAATTGTCTGTATGCTCGCCAACTCGTTGTATTTCAAATGAGAAATGCATTGAAAACATCATTTAATCACTATGTGTTTGTAGCTTTGTTTAACAATAAAATAATTTTTAGCAATGAAAGTAATAACAACCGATAGAATGTTCTGTCGCCAGTGGGGGTACAACGGCCTCCTTAATTCAGATGGACTTACCCAAGTTTTTTTATGTATTTTAACCCGTAGAATACGAATTTTTTGGGTAACAGTCGATCCGGATGTCGATAAGATTGTTATAAACAAAGAACTTGAGGAATCACATACCAGCGATTTTTCGCAAAACAAAACATTGTTTTGTATTTTCATTAAGCAAAAAATGTTTTTACAAGTTTTTTCGTAGGATGCATAGTTTTCGACATAAACGCGGTTGAACTTTCAAAAAACCGAAAAATTGCAATTTTTGAACCCGAATAACTTTGTATTGAAAAATAAAAAAAACAATTCTGCTTACCGCATTTGAAAGTTCAAGTCAAATTCTATCGGTTTTGATTACTTTCATTGCTAACAATTAATTTTTTTATTGTTAAACAAAGCTATAAACACACAGTGATTCAATGATATTTTCAATGCATTTCCCATTTAAAATCGAACGAGTAGGCGCGCATGCACACAACTTAATTTCTACGTATATTACGTACATTAAAACGCTTGCATTGGGCACGGGAAACACTATGTGTTTATGGCTTTGTTTAACAAATAAAAACTTAATTTTTATCAATGCAAATAATCAAAACCGATAGAATTTGACTTGAGCTTTCAAATACAGTAAGCAGAATTGTTATTTTATTTTTTAATCAAAAGTTATTCGGGTTCAAAAATTGCAATTTTTCGATTTTTTGAAAGTTCAACCGCGTTTATCTCTAAAACTATGCATCCTACAAAAAAACTTCTAAGATCTTTTTTTGCTGAGAATCACCCAAAAAATACAAAAAAATATTTTGTTTTCCGAAAAATCGCAGTTATGTAATTCCTCAAGTTCTTTGTTTATAACAAACTTATCGACATCCGGATCAACTGTTACCCAAAAAATTCGTGTTCTGCGGATCAAAATGCATAAAAAAACTTAGGTAAGTCCATCTGAATTAAGGAGGCCGTTGTACCCCCCTGGCGACAGGACTAGTAAACAGAATTGCTATTTTATTTTTAAATCAAAAGTTATTCGGGTTCAAAAATTGCAATTTTTCGATTTTTTAAAAGTTTAACCGCGTTTATGTCGAAAACTATTCATCCTACGAAAAAGCTTGTAAAATCATTTTTTGCTTAGAATGACCCAAAAAATACAAAAATGTTTTGTTTTGCGAAAAATCGCTGTTATGTGATTCCTCAAGTTCTTTGTTTATAACAATCTTATCGACATTCGGATCGACTGTTACTCAAAAGATTCGTGTTCTACGGGTCAAGATACATAAAAAAAACTTGGGTAAGTCCATCTGAATTAAGGAGGCCGTTGTACCCCTCCTGGCGACAGGACTACAGGTACTATTATTAATTAATTATTTTTTTATATCTAAGAGAAACAAACAGCCCAGTTGTTGTTTTTTAAAATTAACATATTATTTGCTTATTAAAAAATTTTCCGCATCTACAATAATAAGGTGATTATAGGTCTTGGGCCCACACTTAAAAATAAATCATGGTTACCTTTCTTACGAGACTGTGTGTTCAATTATTCATGTCGAGTCAGACAACTTTTTAATACGAAAAATTTTCGGGTATGGGGGTCGTTTCGTAAATATAGAGGTCTCTAAACTTTGGTGCGTCTGACACAAAATTTGAAGTATTTTTATCCAACAATCCTGCAAAAAATCATCATTTCATCGCCTTAGTACTATAACTTAGTACTATAAACTCCAAAATTGGCGTTTTTGAGATAACTAGTTCACAATATGTATTTTAAGTGCCTCCATATTGTGTAAAAACTTGATAACTCGCTTTATACGGGTTAAGGATTTATTTATGATTAACGAAAGTTGATAACATTAAAATGCCCCTAACATTCAGTGCTAAAACTTGACAAGGTGAGTTATCAAATTATTGTTTAATCGAAAAAATCGTACATTGAATGCTATAACTAACTTACTCTAGTTATCTAGTTTTAGCGCGTGTTGTTCCGAAACCATTGAGCCTACCACGTGATTGCTATCTGTTGATTTGGTTCATATTAATGCAAACAATCGAGAACTGTTAGCAGATCTGGCAACCGCAAACAGATTGTCGTTAAACAGACTAAACACAAATTAAAATATTGCCTTTAGTGCACGGTTGTGTTAAGAATTGGAGTTTGAGTTTGGCAGGCAAAGCGAGAGGTTGTGGGGCCGGTGTGTTTGGCGGTAAGGTAAATTTGGAAACGAAACCTATCACAATAAAAACACCGGTACTTGTGCGAAATAAAAAATAGACTTTAAAGTGTATACAATAATATTTATATTAGTGCTGACGATAACATCTACTAATTTAATTTAAAATGGCCAGTGGCGGAACAATTCGAAAGGAAACCAATAGATGGAACGAATATAGTAACGACGAAGAATCGAAGAATAAAAAATATAAAGGGGATGAATTGTATTTTGAAAAGAGTAATATGACGAGACGAACACCGAATAAAAGCAACGATACAAATGAAGAGATGAAAAAAATGATGCGGGAAGTTATGTGGAAAAATGATGAAATGATGGCAGAAATAAGAACCATGAGGAAAGACCAAAAGGAAACGATGGAATATATTTAAGAGCTAAAAGAAAACAACAAAAAATTGGAAGAAGGTTTGAAAATGGCAAACAAAAGAATAGAACAATTGGAAAAAGATAGACGGAGAAATAATATAGTATTAAAGGGCCTAACACTGGATCCTAACGACAGAAAAGCAGTAAAGGAGTCAGTAGAACACTTCATAGGAAGAAATCTGAAATTACAGGTCAAACTTAGAGGAGCGGTGAAGATCGGAGACAAAATTTTTGTAGCAGAAATGGAAATGCTAACGGATAAGCTAAGTGTACTAAAAAACAAAGGAAGACTGAAGAATCTACAGGGACAAAAGGTGTATATAGAATCAGATTTAACAAGAAAGGAAAGGGAAATACAAGCACAAATTAGAAAAATGGCAAAAGAAGGAAAAGACAAAGGTAATACTACGAAGATAGGATATATGAGACTGGAGATTAATGGGAAGGAGTGGAAATGGGACCATAATAATGAGAAAATTATACAAATTCACAGAAACATCGGGGAAAGGACTCCAAAAAAGTAATAGAAAATAATGAGACCGGACACACAACAATGACGACCAAGGCAATGAATGGGTAAAGCGATAGGGAAAAAGATGATGCACAGGTAAACAAGGATGCAAATAAAAAGAAGGGGACAGCTAGATTGCAGAAAAAAGGAGAGATAAAAATGGGAACATGGAATGTGAGAAGCATCAATGGAAAAGAGGAAGAACTGGTAGAAGAAATGATAAAACAAAAAATAGAAATACTAGGAATAACGGAAACGAAGATGAAAGGAAAAGGTCTTAAGAAAATACACAAAGGATATTGGTTACTTTGGGTAGGAGCGGATACAAAAGAGAGAGCAAAAGAAGGAGTCGGGATAATAATTGCACCCAATAGACTACAACACGTTATAGAAGAAACATATGTTAACCAGAGAATATTATCGGTGAAAATGAAACTGATGGACGAAGAAATATGGACAATAATAACAGCCTACGGAGTAAATGAAAATGCAAGAAAGGAAGAGAAAGATAAATTTTTCGAGGAGCTCCAAATGCAAATTGATAACGGGGAAGAAAACATAATTGTAATGGGAGATCTAAACGGTAGAGTCGGAAACAAAAACAGTGGAATAGAGTAGTGCATGTGAAAATAAGGAGAAGAAATACTAAACAGAAATGGTGAAAGAATAATAGAAATATGTATGGAGAACAAACTAGTTATAACAAATACAAAGTTTAAACATAAAAAAGTACACAAATACACGAGAGTACAAGACAGCAGAAATGAAAAATCAATCATAGATTACTTTTTGGTAAGCAGCAACAAATGGAAAAGAGTACAGGATACGAAAGTGAAAAGAGGCTCAGAGATTGGCAGTGACCACCATCTAGTAATAATGAGAATTATAACAACAGAAGAAAAAGAAGAAAAGAGAAGAAAGGTAGTAAACGAAAAAATAAAAAGTTACAAATTAAAAGAGGAAATATATAAGAAGAAATTCCAAGAAAAATTAGATAATACTCTGAAAGGTAGGGCAAAAAATACAAATATAGAAGAAAAATGGAAATATCTAAAAACCAGCATAATCAAAGCAGCTGAGGAAACTTGTGGGAAAGCAAAAATAGCAAATACTAACATGAGGAGAACGGAATGGTGGACGGAAGAAATACGAGAGAAAATAAAGAACAAAAAAGAAAAATGGAAGAGATACCTAAGTACAAAACACCCGGAAGATTACGAGGCATATAAAGAAAAAAACGGAAAGAGGTTAAAATAGCGGTGAAAGCAGGAAAGGAAAGGTCATGGGAGAGATTTGGACAAAAAATGACAAAAAATTATAGGGAAACCAAAAACTCTTCTACGGTGCATTAAAACAACTCAGACAAAAGAAAGAGCACACGATGCCGAATATAAAAGACAAGAATGGAAACGTACTAACAGAAGAAAAACAAATAATGGAAAGATGGAGAGAACATTTCAAAGAGCTAACTTATGCAGACACGGACAACATAGGGGAGATACAAGAAAGGAATGAAGAACAACAAATGGAATTCATAACAAGAGAGGAATTAGAGGAAGCAATAGAAAGAGTAAAATTGGGCAAAGCACCAGGCAAGGATCATATCACCCCGGAAATGATAAAATTCATGGGGACAGAGGGAATGGATAGCATGAAAGAACTAATGAATTATATCATAAAGAGCAGAATTACCAAAGGACTGGAAGAAAGACATTATACTACCAATACACAAAAAAGGAGACAAGAGAAACTGTAATAATTACCGAGGTATCACCATATCAAGTATCCCTGGGAAGGTATTCGTAAGAATAATAGAGACAAGAATAAAAACCCAAATAGTGGAACCCACTATTGAAGACACACAGTGTGGATTCAGGAAGGACAGAAGCACGCAAGACCTAATATTCACATTAAAACAAGTAAGTGAGAAGGTAATCAAGAAGAATAGAGAGATACATATGTGCTTCATTGACCTGGAAAAGGCGTTTAACAGAACCCGAATAACGGACGTATGGAAGACACTAAAAGAAAGGGGAGTCGACAGACACATATAGAAGTAATAAAGGATATGTACAAAAATAATTCAAATAAAATAAGAACCAATAACGAGGAATCCAGAGAATTTACTACAAGTCAAGGCGTCAAACAGGGATGCGTGCTGAGTCCACTGCTATTTTCAGTGGTACTGGACGAAGCGATAAAAAAGCCAAGAGAAGAATGAGAAAACTAACATTAGGATACTGGCAAATGAAACGGACTCAACTATCGGAGCTACTATTCGCAGACGACATGGTATTGATAGCAGAAAACAGAGAAGACCTAGAGAACGATCTTGAAATAGAAGAAGAACTATCAAACATAAATATGAAAATTAATACAGAGAAAACAAAAACAATGATAATTTCAAATACGAGGAAGACACACTCAATAGAATTAGACGGGAAACAACTAAAGCAAGTGGAATATTTTAAATACCTAGGAGTAATAATCGAAGCAAATGGTAAACAAGACATGGAAATAAACGAGAGAATGGGACGAACAGGAAGCTTATTTAACGCTATGAAAACAACATTTTTGGGGAAAAAAGAGATACCGGAGAAAGTAAAAACGGCAGTCGTTAAATCAGTAGTTAGACCAACAATCATATATAGCAGCGAGACATGGACATTGACGGGGAGACAAAAATCCAGAGTCAATGCTATGGAAATGAGGTTCCTGAGGAAAATAGCAAACAGAAAAAGGACAGACAAAATACGAAACGAAACAATTAGACAAAACCTAAAACTGGAACCAATTAATGAAAAAATAGTGGAGGGACAACTTAGATGGTTCGGGCACGTGTGTAGAATGTCGAACGAGAGGCTTACAAAAGGAGTGTTCGAAACGAGAGTGCAGGGGAAAAACAAAAGAGGAAGACCAAGAGTTATGTGGGTAGATGAAATCAGGAAAGAAGTCGAGAAGAAGGGATTGACATTGGAAAGTGCAAGAAACCTAACGCAAGATCGGAAAGCATGGAGACTACAATGCCAAACTCAACTTCACCAGCCTTACACCTAAAGCTAGAAAGGCTTAGGACTAAGTAAGTAAGTAAGTGTTAAGAATTAGAGTGTAACCAAGCGGTTGTTCTTGTTTCCAAAAACATTGTGGACATTATGGTTATGTAAACGTTGTAATAAACGATTTGAATATCGTATCATATTTTTAATTCATATTATGATCAGTTCAGTTTGTCAAAACAGTCCACATCTTTTGCCATGTGAACCTTCAACGAGTTTGATTAAAGGGTCAACGAGTTCTTATGATGAAAAAAATAGGGTAACCTTTATTGGTAAATCTAAATTTTATTTAAAAAAAGACTTATTGTAAATAAATTATTCATTTCTATCACCAGTCTATGTACCCGGCTGATAATTGCAGTAAAGCCATTTTTTCGAAAACAAATGACAAGCAAGACTTTGGAGTCATATGTTTCAGTAAAAAAGCGTACTGAAATAGCACTAAGTTTATTGCAGAAACAGTTCCCGCAAGGAAACCAGTACCTCGACCCATCGTTAAACATAACTGTTATGTAAAAACTCTATAGTGACAACTATCACTTGACACAAGTTGGGATTTCACTATTATCCCAAAATGGATCAGTACCGTGTTTGTATGCACCATCTGAATGCACCTGCCAGCGGCAAAATAGACTTAACAAACAATTATAACACTGAAATTGCACTTAAAAATCAAGCATGAACCGAAAAAATAAATGATGCGAAAGACGCTACAGCATCTTGTGGTGCATCTGTACTTGCTAACTTCGATCTTCAACCATTTTTACTGGTGCCGTCTGATCCTACCAATAACGCTCTGTCCGATAAACGCAGGCTTGCTACCTACAATTTCACGGTTTACAACAATTTCACTGATGAAGGAGACTGTTTCATGTGGGACGAAACCCAGAGTTCTCGAGAAAGTGCCCAAGTAGCAATTTGTCGACGCGACAATGTTGTCTACCGCGTGGCAACGTTTTGTTACAACGTTGTTATTGCCTAGAAGACGACCCTATTCTGCACTAATTTGGTGGACGATTTTTGAGTTGTCTTGACGTTGCCTAGGCAACCTCCTATGAAGCAACATCGTTTCGTAAGCGTTGCATAAGACAACTGAAGCGACTATAAAAAGAACCTGCGCGTGCAATGGTTGCTCAAAGAGTCAGACTAGTTATGTTTTTTTACCTATATTTTTAACACCTGTATGGTGAATGCGAAAACCAAAATGGTAACTATTTTGACATCGTATTAGGTATTTAAATTTATATAAATACATAAAGGACTTAAACAAAATTACCTGATCTGAAAATTTATAAACGCATCTCAGATTACCGTCAAATATGGATATTTCACCTTTAAAAAACACACGCGCTACTTTTTTACGACATTTTTGACAAAAAATATGCAAATTTAAAAAAATCAAATTTTAATATAAAAGTTAAAATTTATGTTAAAGATGTTCTGTATAAATTTAATGTATTGATGGTGCTTTTAAAGGTATCAGAAAAAGGTATCATTTTTTATATTCTGTATTTTCATTTTCTTTACATCCCAAAAATCCCAAGTAAAACCAAAATGATGCATTAAACAATATTACCTTATTACTAAAAAAATACCTTATTACCAACCCTAGACCGATAAGACAATTTAGAAGTCCAATCGCCAACCAAGCCCGGCCGCGCTGACTATCCCAACCATTTTAGAACGCACCCTCTTATTGGGTGACAGAGAGGTCATGTGACCAGTGTCAAAAGTGTCGCATTCTCCTTAACAGCGTTGTCACATTTTGGAGATTTCTACTTTTTTGGTAGATTTTTGATATTTATAAAATATTCTAGTAGGTAATATTGTTTAGTAGATTTTTGTTATATTTCAACATTTTGTTATGACTAAAATAAAATTTGCTTTTTAATAGTATTTACCCCATTTCTAAATTAATTTTCACACATTTGGTTACAATTTCTCAATCCGAAAATAAGATCGAAAATAAGATTCAGAATAATTAGGTCATTACCGAAAATAAGATTCAGGACGTAGATGATGAATATTACAGAGAAATGAAACTGGAAACTGGATTCTTGTGTAACAAACTTGCAGATTTCAAGTAACAGTGCAAGCAGTATTTCAGGTGTTATTGAAGAGTTCTGGCATTCGGTGAGCCTATTAGAAGCTAACGATGGAAAACTAAAATATCTAAACATATGTAACTTTGCAAAACACAACATGTTGTGTTCACGTGTTTCTAATGTTAAATGCGAAACAATTGTTTGAAGAATTTGATCCAGACATGCAGCTGTTAAAATTAGTGGATGACAAATTATTCTAGATGTTAAAAGTACCTATTCATTTTTTCGAATCATGAGGAAACTATAATAAGTATTTTTGAAAAATTTAAACGCAGAATGAAAGACTGCATTATTTAGAAAAACCAAAACGTTTCTTTTGAATGAGATATTTGGAATTAAAATGACACTACATTTTGTCTTTTTTTCACCCCTGTAACTTATTAAAATAAACATTATAGAAGTTTTCAGGGACTTTCGGTCCTCGGTAATAACGTAATCTTTCTTTCTGCGTTTAAATTTTTCAAAATACTTATTAGTTTTCTCAGGATTCGCAAAAAATGAAAACATTTAAAATACATTGAACATTTTAACGGGCGACATTTTGCGCCTATCCCCTTAAGTTAGCTGTTGTTTTTATTATCAAAAATCCCAAATATATCCCAAAAATCCTTAAGTATATTTTAGTTTTTGATTTAGTAGATTTTAGCTAAAAAATGGTAATTACCAGTTGTTGTTTTGGAATAATTAGGTTTCCAATTTTTTGGAATTCCTCTTGAGACAGTTAAGACGGATATGCAGATTACTGTATAAGTATACTGTATTTACATGGCCTAAAAAGGATCTACTGATTTTGTGAAAGCAAAACTACTGAAAGAGTAAAAACTGACCTGGCAATCCCGTCTAGCAAAGCTGATACGAAGATTGAAAGATTAAGGTTATCAAATCTACTGATAAAACAGTGGACAATGGAATGGAAACCAGCTATTAAAAAACAAACAAACAGGTTGTTAAATAAATCGAAAATTTCCAGCAAAATAAAACATATAATAATAAGAAAAAAATAAGGTTATAAAGTAAATTCTTTTTCTCCTTCTGAAGTTGCCGCAAAGGTGTCACACACCTAGAACAACACCTAGGGTCGTGACAGACAACTTCAGAGTCGGCCAGGACGTAAATTAGTTTAGCATTATAACGTTTTTAAGTCGTTGCGATTGTTGAAAAAACTGAACTGTGATATGTAGTTGTCACAATGGTAATAAATTAGTTGCCCGTGTAACTAAAGTTATTACTTAAAGTTGTAACATCGCAATGTCAGTCGGGATAGGGGACGTTGGCCGAAACAACTTAAAATGCTCTCGGGCAACGTTATATACAGTGCATTTGTTTGTACTGACAACCAATGCGTCGAAAAATTGCTACTTGGGTGAGACAGCAAGTGCAGTACAGATGTACATTGTACATGGAATCGTTACCACACACCACACTCCACAACCCACGTCACATTCTACAGTGACAGATGTGGTGGTCAAAACCTCAACATGTTTACAGCAGCAATGTTTACGACAGCCGTGCATGAGATTGAAAACCTGGAATGCATAGATATGAATTTTCTCCGGACATAGCTAAATGGAATATGAATGTTGGTCTCCGGACATAGCCAAATGGAATGTGACTCTCTACTACGCATTCTGCCATCAATACAGAGTTCAAAAGAATTGGACAAAATTTGTCGCCAAAAGATTGGAAAATTATTGCTAGAAGAGCTAGAGCTAGACGGAAGGACGAAAAACCTTACATTCTGCACGATTTAAAAAGAGAGGATATAAAAGATTTTAAAACTTTTGTTAAAGGAAACATGACTACAAGAAAGAAGGATGAAAATTATAAACCAGTTCTGTGGCAAACTATGTGCTGGCAACGATTTCTCAAATCACAGTCAATGACCATTGACTTCAAAGAAACTTTTGTAGTATTGAGGCGATTGGATTTTAGCGTTTAGTACAAGAAATTGTCGCCCAGCCCAAACCTGTTTACAAATTTTGCACGCTAAGCATATACCAATAACGGAAGCAAGTACTAAGATTTAATTTCGTTGTTTACTATAAATCCTCCAGCGTTATGTGTCGGTTTCAAGCCTTTTTCTTTTGGATTACCACATTACCACAGTAACGATGACAACGCTGACAAAACCTATGAAGATGTTTAATATTAGCTTTGTTCGTGGAGGCCGTCCATGACTGGTATATGACTGATTCGCATGCGCAGTTCTATTTTCAAGCGCATGTGAATCAGTCAGAAACCAGAACGGCCATGAACAAAGCTATTACAATAATAATCAAGTTCACTAGTATGCTTAAGTTTTGGGTTGTTTTTTTTTTTATTTTTATTTTTGAAGGTATACTTTTTAACGCGCGATATGAGGGTGAATTTTTATATGTTACAACCTACGATCCCGGCGCATGCGCATTATAACTTTGTTCTGATTGGATGTTTAAATGACATGTCAAAAATTATCCAATATGGCAGCTGTAGCGCAGCTGTGGTTTGGACTGTTGACGGTTTGGTTATGTATGGTTGTTGCGTTTTAAAATTTGTGGGAAGAGAAACAACAAAGGTTAGTTAATAGTTATACTGCCTTTTTAAATCGTTTTCATATTATATTTTTGAAGTTATACTTCAAAATGTTTTAATTTATGTATGTATCAGTCCAGAAAAGGTGTGGAAAGAATATATTAGTGTTTTTAAATATATTTTTCTACAAACGTGTTAAAAATGCAATTTTTAGGACTCCATAGGAGCGTTAAAATGCTACTTTAAGGCACTAGTGCTTTAAAATTTTTAAGGCACTGCAGTTAAAAGTGAATTGTCAAATTGTGAAACGTCAAAATATTTATATTTCATTTATTAACATTAATATTAATAATACAACTTGCGCAATTTGAAAAAGGTGGTTTAAAAGGTTTTTTATTATAATTTTGTGTCTTTGGATTTGTCTTCCTTGGGCGTAAAATAATAAAACATCTATTTTTATATTTCACTTTTCACCGTGATGTATAATTATGTATATCTGAAAGGTAAGTAGCATGCGGCTTGGTGGCCTTGTTGGTAGAGCATTGGACCAGAGATCAAAAAATCGCGAGATTGCGGGTTCAAATCCCGGACGATTCATATTTGTTTCTTTTTTTTAATATTTTGGTTTTGGTTCATTTTTGGTAATTATTGTTAATTTTTTGTATTGTAACTGTTAAGTAGGTATATCTATTTCGTTGAAATTATATTATAATAGAAGTATAACTTCTTACGTGCGTACAAAGTACACATACATTCTTTTTATGTTAGTTTAGCCTTTACGCTGGTCAATAAAAAACTGTAAATTGAACATTTCATTTTATTTAAGCTAATTCTAGCTTACCCTTAATAAATCCATGGTCAAGGGCTACTTTTCACCAAAATAATACTTAAAATATTTCTTTTGTTAAAAAGTTCACTTAGATGCAACTTGGCATGCCAGTTCCAAATGTTACATTATGTTAGTGCTAAAAGTTGATAACTCGAGATTTTCTTGTTTTTTTTTCCATATTGGAAAAAAAATTTGCATCGTATCTCTAAATAAATCAGTAGCCACAAAGTTAAGGAACAGTATTTTCGAGCTGCAGATTGAATCTAATGTTTAACAACATTATGGTAGCAGCTCAAATGTGTGTAAAATATTTTAACCCGTTTATCTCAAAACTACTAATTTCGAGTTATCAAGTTCTAGTATTAAGGCGACCATTTATGACTCCATAGTGCGCCCCCCATAGAGGCATCATAAAATTTATGCCCTCACAGCTGATTTTTTAAAAAATATTTAATAAAAATATTTACAATTAACTGGTAATATTGTCCGACAAATTTGTAAGTGTACTCCAGCTGTCAGACTCACCAAATGTTAGAAACCTCTATTTTTACGAAACGCCCCCTCTCGAAAATTTTCCGCATTAGAAAAGTTGTCCGACTCGACATGAATAACTGAATAAAATAAGTCTCATAAGGAAGGTAATAATTTTGTTTAATGGTGGGCCCAAGGCCTATAAGTCGCATATTTCTATGTTTTCCTACAAAAATCATTCTAACAGTATCGTTAAAAAAATTTTTGTCGAAAATTTTTAACAATTTGCTTGGGTAGTTTATCATAAATTTATTAACAAAAGGCATATCGGTAATGTACGAATAGAGTACATCTAAGTTAAAAAAGAAACGTGAAAATCCATTAGCAAAAGTCAGATATAATATCTAATGGAGTTAATCTAACTATATTATAATTTACAGCACGAATTTTAAAGTATCCCCTCTACTACGGCTAGCTAAATGAATTCGAGCTCCACATTTTTAAGCTTTGTAGACGACTCTGTTTAAATGCAATCTTTTTCAAACTTTGTGAATTAAAACTTCACTCCTTGATCTTTTAAATACTGCGAAATTTGGTTTAATTTTTATAAACAAATAAGATATGAACTAAGAAAAGTGACTAACTTCGTCTCTAATTGTTGTAGGATAACTTTTTTTTATTGATGAAAAATACCAGCTTTTCAAATATTAAAAAAAATTTTTCCGGGTAATAGCGTAAAAAGTCATTTTAAAAGTTTCTAACTAAAAAATTGCAATATTTTTGCGATGAAGTTTTAAAATATTTGTAGTGAAACAAATTGAAGTGTTCGACATTGTTCTTTACTACTTCTTTTTTTAAATTTTTTTTGATGGAATAAATCTCTTCCTCTCTTTTTTTCTTACTTATGCTACCCATAGAATCATTGTAAATTATTTTTTTTAATTTAAAATTAATGATTGCAAAAATAGTAGTTTGGGATCAACAAATAACTTTTAAACCAATTAATGAATTACTCTAAAATTTTAATCACATTTTTCTTCTTCTTAATTTTTTTCTTTTATCTAGACAGTACTGCCTGTTTTTCTTCAACTATGCCTTTCATTCTGTCCCTAAATTGTCATTCCATCTTTTCCTTGGGCGTCCTATACTTCTTCTAACTAACGGTGACTTGTCGCCCTGGCTATTCTTACTATCCTTAATTCAGACATCGTGCTTATGTGTTGATTCCACTCTTCTTTTCTGTTCTTTACACAGGTATTTATATTGTCTAATCCACAAATGTATCTAATTTCCTCATTTCTCACCATGCCCTCTAGTCTGTTTCCAGAAATCCTTCTTAATATCATCATTTCGTTGGTCTCCAGATGTTTTTGTGTTTTGCTTGTATCTGGTCTTGTTTTGGCCGTGTAAGTCATAAATGGTCTAATAACTGACATATACTCAGTCCTTTGCTTTCACTCTTAGGTGTTTGTTTTTGAAGTTATACTTCTTTAGGCACGAGGGCGAATTTTTACATTCCCTGGTGCATGCGCACACTGACAGTATGGTATTAGTCGCTACATCTTTTAAGTTATGTAGCGCAAATAAAGTGTGCGTGAAAAGAATATATTATAAGTCGGCGCACACAGTGGAGGCGGTTTCCGCTAGCGGGCAACGCTAGCGGGACCCGCTTTTAAATGTTTTCAAAAAGAATACACGTCTTTAAATGTACACGAACATAGTCAAAGCAGGTCCGCGCGGTCCAACCGCCTCAACCTGCCTGACCGCTTTTGCTAGAATGAGAATTTAGTTTTTTCCGCGCGGTTTTAATGTTTACTGCAATGATAATTTAGTTTATTCGCTCTTTTATAATAAGAATTAATAGTTCTCCATGGATTAATTTTATAAATAATTGTACATTATAATAAACAAAAGTAATAAAGTCAATCTTATTGAAACCGTAATTTTGTGTGACTTAGGTATTTCTAGAACCATTCCAGTATTAACTATTAACTAAATCAGTACTTGAAAAATAAATTTACAACAAATCTACTTACCTCAATGTTATAACAAGCCTTTCTTCCGGAAGGATAGCCTGCTTATGTAAATTACACCAGTTTTTAATTAAACGATACTCCTTCTTCTTCTTAAAGTGCCTATCCCTTCCGGATGTTGGCGATCATCATGGCTATCTTGACTTTGTCTACCGCAGCGCGGAACAGTTCAGTGGTAGTGGTATTATACCACTTTTGTAAATTTTGAAGCCAGGAAATGCGTCTTCTTCCCGGTCCTCTTTTACCATTTACATACCTTCCCTTGGAGAATCAGTTGGAGAAGACCGTAACGTTCTTGATTTCTCATTACATGTCCTAGATATTCCAATTTTTTTGTTTTGATGGTTATGAGAAATTCACACTCTTTCCCCATTCTACGCAGGAATTCCACGGTAGTAATTCGGTCAACGCAGGATATACGTAAGATGCTCCTATAACACCAGATTTCGAAAGCTTCGAGCCGATTCATAGATGTAACAGTTAGTGTCCAAGCTTCCATTCCGTAGAGCAGAACTGTGAATATATAGCATTTCAACAGACGGTATTTTGTTTTTAATGATATGTCTCGACTGTTGAAAATGGGTCTCATTCTAAAGTATGCTGCTTTCGCTTTTATTATTCGCTGTTTAATTTCTGAGTAGTCCCATTCGCTATTTAAATTCGTACCCAGATATGTATATTCTCAACTCTTTCGATATTCTGTTGGTTGACTGTAAGTTGAGCGTTTAATATTGTTTTTAACGATACTCCACTTTCTCCAAAATATATTTAAAAGTCTCTTGAGTCATTCTCATATACTGGAAGAATCGTTCATTATCTTTAATTTTTGGAATAGATGATGATATTCTCCATAAATTAATCTTTCTCGATTAATAGGATGTACATCAACTCTCTTTCTTTTCAGTTTAGTCAAAACAGAATCTAAAGCAATTATATCATATAATATAACTGCCAGATTTGAACGATCTCTCTCGCTTTTACCCGTCTTCACTGTGTTACCATACCCGCGCGCGAGAACCGCGCGGTTTGCCCGCTAGCGGAAACCGCTTTCACTATGTGTGCCGCCTTAGTGTTTTTAGTAAATATATTTATTATAACTTTTATGTCTGTGGATTTGTCTTCCTCCTTATAAGTAGTATTGAAAATGTTTATTTTCAATCAATGTATCTGTCACCGTGATTGTAATTATGTCCGAGAAATGATCGACTGAATACAAAAGCGGTGGTAGCTGATCGGTAGAGCATTCGCCTAGGGATCGAGAGGTTCGAATCCTGACAAAGTCATATCCTTTTCTTTTTTAATTTTGCTATTCTTTTTGTTCTTTCTAAAATTAGTTTAACACTTAAATACAATACAAAAAAAACTGTTTAAAGTAGATAGGTATATTGGTTTCGTTGAAATCATAATATGAAGTTAGATTATATTATAATAGAAGTGTAACTTCTTACGTGCGTACAAAGTACACACCCATTCTTTTTCAAATTGTGTCGTTTACGCATCCGGCTGTTCTACTGGCTTTAATTATTTGGTCTTTTACCTCTTCTTCGATATTATTGTCGGCTAATAGATTAATTCCCAGGTATTTGAAAGTTATTACTTGTATAAATTGATTGTCAAGCTCCAATTTGCATTTTATTGGTTCTTTGGATATTACTACGCTTTTTGTTTTTTTGGGCTGATATTTTCATAGGTATTCATTTCGTTTTCATGTTAAATTCGTGCAGTAATCTTTGTAGTTCGCCTTCACACTCTGCTACTAACACGGTGTCATCAGCGTAACAGAGTATTTTTTATCTCTTTATCGTCCATTTGGTACCCTCTTTTTCCTCACATTTTTAAAACTACAAAACTTAACTTTTCACGCAATATCAAGTTTGGAAGTTTATTTTTACAATAGTGATTATATTACAGGCTAGACAATGAAGCACTAAACTTACCAATTTTATGCAGCAAGACGAATTTTTATGCAACTTTATTGGATTCGTGAAAGTGCCAGGAAAGTTTGTGAAGAAAATTCATCGTGGTAAAATAAAAATGGCATTTTGTGCATAAGTATAATAAAATGCAATTCCAACGTGCCTAGAAAATTAAAAAATTGCAACTCATAAAATATTGACAGGAATGAGTTCAGTTTTGTTACTCAGAGGTGTTCGAGGAGGTAACTAAATAAAAATATGATAACGAAGATGGTCATAACCAAACAGGTGGAATACTAGTCAAACTCCTCAATGATGTTTATTCGACTGGTGATATCCCTGAAGATTGGTTAAACTCCGAATTCATAACCTTACCAAAAAAACAACGTCCCAAAAACTGTAACGATTATAGAATGATAAGCTTTATGAGCCACACTTTGAAAATCTTTATACGTATCATCCATAGCAGAATCAGAGATAAATGTGAAGAAGACCAGGATGAAACACAATTTGGCTTCAGAAATGGACTGGGAACCCGGGACGCACACTTTGCACTAAATGTATTATTGCAGAAATGCCGAGATCAAAGAAAAGACGTCTTTGCTGTATTTATTGACTATGAGAAGGCCTTTGATTGAGTACAACATCACAAATTAATTAAAATATTAAAGGAAAAAGGAGTTGATAGTCAAGATGTACGAATCATAGAAAAATTATACTGGCGTCAAACAGCGACAGCTTTCATAAATGGAAAATCAACAGAAATATGCAAAATACAAAGAGGTGTCAGACGACAGTGTTGTATACTGTCCCCACTGTTATTAAATTTTTATTCAGATAGAATATTTAAGGAAGCGCTGCATAATTTGGAATGGGGTGTGAAAGTTAATGGAATTCTGATAAATACAATCAGATATGCAAACAATACAGTTATTTTAAGTGATGATATCAATGGATAAGAACATCTTTTAAATGCCATTGACATAGTGGAAAGAGAGTTTAGCCTAAATTTAAACTGTTCAAAAACAAAATACATGGTATGTAGCCGTTTGGCCCATCAAGTTTCACGGTTATATTTTGATGGTCACATAATTCAAAGAGTACCCAGTTTTAAATATCTTGGTTGCCATATTACTGAACAACTAGATCCAGATAAATAGATAAAATGTAGAATCGAGATAGCCCGCAAGACAGTTTTAAAAATGAGGTCATTCTTCTGTAATGATATCTTGCAACTTCAACTTCGAAAGCGCACGATTAACTGTTACATTTGGTCAGTCCTCTTGTATGGTGTCGAAGCATGGACATTAAAAATATCCACCATTAATCGTTTGGGGGCCTTTGAAATGTGGTGCACAGACGTACACTGAAACTACCATGGACGGCTATTCTGACAAATGTGGCAGTCCTTAAGAGAGAAAATGCTGCCAGCGAGCTGCTTGATCACATCAAATATATAAAGATAGCCTATTTTGGACACCTAGTAAGGGGAGACCGGTATAATATTCTTTAACTTATTATGTGGGAAAATCGAAGGACGCAGAGGAATTGGTAGAAAGCAGGCCTCTTGGTTGAAGAATATCCGGGAGTGGACAGGAATAGAGAAAGCAGAACAACTATTTAGAATAGCTCGAGACAGAGACAGTTTCGCCATGTTAATCGCCAACGTCAAGGGGAATTGAGAGGACACGTTAAGAAGAAGAAGCAGATGGTCGTTGAGGTACCTGGTCCCACGAATGGATCTCGTCTTCAGAAGTTTTATGTTAATTTCGTTCTTAGTCAGTCGATAGTTATTACTCGTCATTGTCAATCAAATAGTGACAACAGTTGTACTCTTTATTGTTCCTGAATTATGGCTAGACGTTTCTTAACTTAAAAAGAATAGGAAAGCATCGCTGAAGAGCTAAGTGACTTGACAGAAACAGAGAAACCTTTTCTAGGCTCATATTTTAACGAATATAATATAATCAGGGGTGGAGAGTCTCATGACGGGTCCGATCAACAAGAACATTCTTCGCAAGAAGGAAATTTTAAAAGATATCTCGAAAGGATAGATTCTGCGAAAGAATAGGAGGAAAAGTCAAATCCAAATAACGACCAGTCTGGTCTCATAATGTCGATACAACTATATATGAAATTCAAAACCAAAACTCCTGAGTAGTCTTGTTCCTTTGGCAAAGCAGCTTATAGGACATGGCAGATCCAAAGCCGAAGTGATGAGACGCTTGAGTGGTCGCTCTGGAAGGATTTACAAACATGGTGAATGTCGGAGACCATCTGCCAAAGCAAAATTCTACCAGGAGGATATGCTGTAGATGTTCTCTCAGTAAGATAGAGACGAGAAGCAAATCAGTTTGTATCGCCGGTGACTTGCCACTATGAAAGTTGTGTTTTTTTTTCACATTATTGTTAATTTTTTCGTGTTATTTTAAATTTTTTAATAAAATTATATTCAACATTTATTCGTGTATTACTACACGTTGGGACACATCGGTCCCAATGTAAAACACTACTGGGACACATTTTTCCTATCTCCTTCTTCTTCTTAAAGTTCCCTCTCCTATCGGAGGTTGGATATCATAAAGGCTATGGTCACTTTGTTGGCTGCTGCTCTGAATATTTGTAATGAACTAGAGTTAAACCATTCTCTAAGGTTTCTCAGCCAGGAGATGCGTGTTCTTCCTATGCTTCTTCTTCCTTGGATCTTGGATCCTTCCTTGCATAATAATTCTCAGCAACTCATATTTTTCTCCTCTGGTAGTGTGACCCAAATATTCGAGTTTTCTAGTTTTTATACTTTTCATAATTTCTAACTCCTTATTTAAACGTCGTAGCACTTCAACATTGGTAATCCTTTGAACCCACTGATTTTTCAATATTCTTCTGTAACACCAAATTATCTCTACCTATCTCCTACCAAAGCATTTAAGAATATTACAAAAAATAGATCACTTTGGGCACCATTATAAGTAGAGCTCGGGAAATATGCAAAATACATATTTGCATATTTTGGATAAATTGTATATGTAAGTGCATATTATGCATTTATTAAAAGTGCATATTTTCAGATATATCACAATATGGATAAACATCTGAGGACACTAATAATAGTCTAAGAGCTAGTGAACCTTTTGACTAACGGTCGTCCTGTAAGGCTAAAAATTTGTAGAGTAATAATTCATAGCACACCAAAGCTAAAAACCATGACCTGGCAGGCCTCAGCGGTGCACGTGTATCTACCAGGTGAATCGAAAAGTGCAAATTTAGGGGGTAAAATAAACTTTCTCCTGTAAGGTTTAAATTTAAGTATGTGTTTGAGTAAGTCATTTAGAAGAAATGTGTACAATGACAGGCGATTCTGAAGAGCATAAGACCTTGCCAGGCGAGGGGAAAGATTAGGGGTTTTTATTAAAATTATTCTTTTTGCATCGAACAAATTTTTTTTAGGCTTTTTGAATCATTCCAAACAGAAAAGGTCCTTAGTTATTTTTCTCTTAAGTTAATAGTTTTTGTTATATAAGCGATTGAAAATTTTGAAAATTGCGAAATCGGCCATTTTTAACCCAAATCGGACATTTATCTAAAAATTTCAATATTGGCAAGGTACGCAGATATTCCTTAAACATTGATTGATGAAATCCCGAAGAGTTATTTGCAATAAAATAACGAAAACCGCTTTGTTTTTTTAATTGCTAATCAAGCGGGCGCTACACTGTAGTATAATTGAGGAAGTTTGAGCTTGCATAAATTCATTATCTCGAGAATGGGCAAATTTGAAGAGAAATGCTCAGACAGGTCGATTTTTATTTTTGAATTAGGACTTTTTGGTATATATATAATACTAGTGACGTCATCCCTCTGGGCGTGATGACGTAATCGATTATTTTTTTAAATAAGAGTAGGTGTTGTGTGATAGCTCATTTGAAAGGTTATTTAATTCTCTATTCAGTAATATAAACATTAACATAATTATTTATACAGGGTGTACAAAAAAAATTTTTTCTTCTATTTGTCAAATTTAATCAAAGTTAATTTAATAAAAAAAATTTTTTTGTACACCCTGTATAAATAATTATGTTATTGTTTATATTATTGAATAGAGAATTAAATAGCCTTTCAAATGAGCTATCACACAACCCCTACTCTCATTTAAAAAAATCATCGATTACGTCAACACGCTCAGATGGATGACGCCACTAGTATTATATATATGCCAAAAAGTCCTAATTTAAAAATAAAAATCGACCTGTCTGAAGATTGCTCTTGAAATTTGCCAATTCTCGAGATAATGAATTTATGCCAACTCAAACGTCCTCACTTATACTACAGTGAAGCGTCCGCTTGATTAGCAATTAAAAAACAAAGGGGTTTCCGATATTGTATTGCAAAAAACTCTTTGGGATTTCATCAATCAATGTTTAAAGAATATCTACCTACCTTGGCAACTTTGAGATTTTTAGATAAATATCCGATTTGGGGTTAAAAATGGTCGATTTCGCAATTTTCAAAATTTTCAATCGCTTATATAACAAAAACTATTAACTTAAGAGAAAAATCACCAAAGACCTTTTCTGTTTGGAATGATTCAAAAAACTTAAAAAAAATTTGTTCGATGCAAAAAAAATAAATTTAGGAAAAACCCCTAATCTTTCCCCTCGCCTGGCAAGGTCTTATGCTCTTCAGAATCGCCTGTCATTTTACACATTTCTTTTAAATGACTTACTCAAACACATACTTAAATTTAAACCTTACAGGAGAAAGTTTATTTTACCCCCTAAATTTGCACTTTTCGATTCACCTGGTAGATACACGTGCACCGCTGAGGCCTGCCAGGTCATGGTTTTTAGCTTTGGTGTGCTATGAATTATCACTCTACAAATTTCTAGCCTTACAGGACGACCGTTAGTCAAAAGGTTCACTAGCTCTTAGACTATAATGCAGTTTAGCGAGGTAGGTAAAAATATTCCTCGGAAATACCCCTTATTTTATTAGCATAATATGACAATAAATCCCAATGGACAGTAATGCACTTGTAAGATTGGTTGCAATATTCCAATTGCAAAATTGGATAATCCAGTAATCCAGCAATTTTTAAAAAAGTACTGCTATAATGATGTTAAAGTTCCTTTTGCTACAGCATGCAATTTACTATTGAAGCGATTAAAACTGCAATTTGGATTAATCCAGTATGGATATCTACGGACGAGATGACTGATGTTAAAGGAAGGTATATTACAAATTTGGTTATGGGAAGTTTAAGCGGGAGTGAGTGTAGCACCGGATATTTAGTTTCCGTTAAGGAGTTGCAAGATACAAAAATTGAACTATTTATACATTTGCAAATTAATCTCTGAGTAATTTTTTTTTACATCAACCGATACCAACAGACAAAAATTTGTTATTGTTAAGTAATGCTGCACCATATATGATCAAACCTGGACAACATTTAACCTTCCGCAACTAACATAGGTTTTCTGAACATTAAAGCTAACATCCATATCAGAGACCGACATAAAACAATGTTTCCATTGACACACTTTCAAGTGTAGGGTTGTGTTTACTCCTTGAAGGAGTGAAATTAAACAAGATTGATATTTTTTTAATTTATTAAGCCTCTTAAACATTAGCAAAATACCAAGGAAAATAAAGACAATTATAATACAACATCTCATTTGTGAAAAACAAGCTCAATTTTTCCACTGCTGTTTTTTTTGTACCTAGCTTCACCTTTTACTTCTGGCAATTGGGTTACTAAATTATCAGCACGTGTTCGCATGTTGTTTCGTTATAATAAATATTTTTTCCATCGAGTATGACACGTCCAACATCGGTCTCTCAGAAAAATTTTTATATAAAATTGGCGATAATTGCATAATCACTTGACACTAAAGACTCAAACTTCAACACTAAAAACAGGCACTTGAATTAGGCAGCTACTGATGGCGGCGAAGATACATAACGAACAATTTGGATATCATCGTAAAAACTCTAAGTGGTCCGTCTCACAGACCCAATGTTAGTCAGGGAAGGTTACAATATTTTTGAAGTTATACTTCTTTACCGGCGATATGAGGGTGAATTTTTATATGTTAAAACCTATGATCCCGGCGCATGCGTATTATAACTTTGTTCTGATTGGATGTTCAAATGACATGTCAAAAATTATTCAATATGGCGGCTGCGGTACAGCTGTAGTTTGATTATTTATGGTTGTTGCATTTTAAAATTTGTGTGAATAGAAACAACAAATAAAAGTTAGTTAATAGTTATACTGCCTTTTTAAATAGTTTTCATATACCTATATTTTTGGACTTTTGGACTATTTTGGACAAGGAAAACTCATTCTAATTTGGTAAGTAGTTTTTATTATAATCATATTGTAATTATACATTTGGATTAGGTTGAAATACAGTAGAGCGTCGATTATCCGAACTAATTGGGGACATAGGTGTTCGGAAAACCGATTTGTTCGGATAATCGAACTACAATATATTGATACATATTTATAGTCATACATATTGATCCACAAGTGAATAAAAGCCATATTTATATACCTATATATTTATTTATACCTTGATAATGACAACTAGCAACTAAACAAAAAAGTGCAGTCTTTGCAACAACATAATTATTTTTGGATACAATATTGAAGAAAATTGAAGATATTTTAAGCGTCAATTACTAACGCTTGCTCGGTATTCGAGTGCGGGACGCGGGAGTCGATAGTCCGAATAAGCGGTCGTTCGGTTGATCGACGTTCGGATAATCGACGCTCTACTGTACATTTATTTTCTCAAAAATGGGGATTTTAGAGAGAAATCCCAAATTAGGTCCGATTTTTATTTTTAAATTATGATTTTTTGGCGAACATTTATTTATCTAGTAGGTATGTAATGCTTTGATTTACATACTTAATTTGATTACCAACAAAAGTTCTACGAATCTTCATCTAATATATTTTTTTCTTACGGTTTTGTTATATTTTAATATTTTCTTCAACAAAATTTAAACTACATAATTTAATTATATTCAAAAATTATATTATATATATATATAATTTATATAATTTTTTTTTTCAGAAAATGCGTATTTAAAATTTTTTGCCAACAATTATTATCGTTCAGAAACCATTTTTTCTTTGTGGCATTTTTCAATGTGTTTGTGTGCGTTTTATTCTTTTATTTTTTTAAATTTTTGGTGTTGCCTTTAAAATCACATAATATGTAGTAGAAGTATAACTTCTTACGTGCGTACAAAGTACACACACATTCTTTTTTTCCAAATTTGATACAGGTTACTTGTTTAGCATACGCTTTAATAGAGTAGCAGAAACTGTAAGTGCAGATTTTACAATGGTCAATATCCTTGTATCAAATATAGAAAAAATATTTTTAAAAGCCCCTCTGCGAGTATAGTTGTATAAAAATCGTTTATCTTATGTGCTTTTACCATCTGAACCTTTGGTAACTAGATGGGGAATATGGTTATATTCTGTAAATTTCATAACCGATAATTTTGAGGGAATGAGGCGTCAATTATAGTTTCGATGTAAATAGCTCAGCGGCTATAAAAAATTGTAAATGTTTAAAAAACGTTTTTAAAAGGTTATCTGGCACATATCTAAACCAACTTTGAAAATATTGCTGAATTAATTACTAAATTATAAAAGCGAAACATTTCATTAGTATTGAAATTATCAATTCACTAAATGAAAAAATTAAACACCTTGGGAAAACCAACACAGTGTATCAAAAATTCTGCACGGTGTTAAATCAAATGAGGGATATCAAAAAATAATTCAAATAATTAAGAGTATTAGAGATTTGGAATTGCGAAAATAATTTAATTTTACGGGTAGAATCCTTAATTATACAATATTTTAAGCTTGGTGCTTTAACTTCATGTGACGTAGAAAGAAGTTTTCTCGCGCACCAAACAATTATTATCAGATAGACAGCACAGTTTTCTCTAGAGAATTAAAAAAAAAATTTAATAATTTATAGTTTTAAGTGTAATACTAACATAATAAAGAATGATGATGATGATGAATATAAAGAATAAATGAATATACCTAATGATGTAGATAGGTAATAGAAATTTCAATAAATATATTTTCTGATTTTATTATAAAATAAAATAAATACCCTGAAGACAATGATTACTGCGTTTTATATTTAGATGCACTAAATGCATAAAAGCATATTTCAGTGGATATTTTAACTGTTTTTGGTGGATATTTTAACTGTTTTGGTGCATATTTGCATGCATATTTTAGGGTTTTTAAGGGCATATTTCCCGAGCTCTAATTATAAGACTATTGATTATATTTTTTTGTTTGAAAAGTTTTGGATATCTGCGAAATGTATTCGTATTCTATGAATTGTCACAAATAAATTGCTCATGCACTTTCCGTTAATCGGGTTACTGTAAGTTTACCGTGTTACACTAGTTTATAATGTCGTGTGTACATTCAGCAAATTGGAATTATGCTTTACAACCTTTTGATAAACGGGCATTTATTGGCCGAAATCGAAAATGCATACAAATAAACCATGTCTTATGGAGTGAAATGTTGAGCATCATGTCATCAGACCAAAACCGACTACATCCACCTCCGCCCAACGCTTATCGCTTGAATGGGTATGAATATTTGAGGTGACTAATGGATATTGGCCGACGGCCAATGCTGCCGTCAAATGGCGAGTACATTAATTGTTGAATACATAGGTGGATCTTAGAAGGGATTTTAGATTAAAAAATGAAATTAATAACGATGTTGGTTACTATTATGAATATAAGTATTAGAGATTTAACAGGCTGAATGTGATGTGACAGGCTAAATTCAATTGGTAAAATTCAAAATGATTTTTTTAGCAATTACATGGTGAGACTAAGGACAGCTTAAGCGTTTCGAGCGAAACTTCCTAAATCGAGAAATAAAAAGGCTAGGTTTGTAGCGCAGGCGCTGCAAATTTGAATTATATAGAAGTTTTAGGGAACCTAGCGTTGTAAAATTCATTAGGCTAGTACATCTTTAGATGAATAGGACATGTAATCAGTCAAGAAGAATCTGGAACCGTTAGAAAAGTTTCTGACCGAAGAAGGCCGATTGGACGACGAGCCAGAGGAAGGGAAAGACTTAGGTATCAAGACAACTTAGAGGACGATTTAAAGTCAATTGGAGTTAGATCATTGAGAATAGCTACCATAGACAGTGATGTACGGAAGATTTTTCTGGAAAAGGCTTTGGCTCATAACGAGCTGTAATGCCACTGATGATAAAAATAAAAATTGACGAATATTTTCAAAAGTTAATAATGCAGAATATTGGAACGACTCTTGTTAATTATCAAATATAATTATTTTTGCTATTAAACATATGTTGAAAAAGCATATGAAAATATACTTTTTCTTCTTCTTCTTCTTCCTCTTTATAAGCAATTCTGCTTGTTCATTGGCGGATTGGTACCTCTATGGAAGGTTGTCACTCCATCTTTTCGCGGTCGGTCGATATTTCTTCTGCTGATTGGTGATTTATCTGGTGCTATTTTGACCACACGTGTCTCCCCCATTCTGGTTATGTGGTTGTTCTATTCTTTTTTTCTATTTAGTGTCCATTCGTTTCGTTCGTTTGGTTTCACACCAAACAAAATAATTCGATCACGCCAAATAAAATTCCGCCTGCAGTTTTGTTTGGTGTGCTCACAGAACTGTTGCCGGTTCCAAGCTCGGATAAAGGAGAAGGGGGTCTACAGCCAAGTTAGCACCCTACTGATAGACGTTAAAACCATAGCTCATAGAAACAGGATTATGCCTCGGAACAGGAATGGTAATATACTTAACTGTAGCAATTATGCATATAATCCATTGAACGATTATTTCCAGATATGAAAAACAATGGGTCTCGTTTTGATTATAAGTACGCAGAACTATTATAGCGATAACAGGTCTAGAAATAAAATAGGAAATGGAATTACCGCTTCAGTAAATACAACCTTTAGATAAATATGTTCTTTGTCTCCTGCTCTCTTCAAGATATCTCTTCTTCTTCTTCTTCTTAACTTAGGAGAGACTCGTTAGTCTCTGGCACTTGGTCATAAGACCTTTGTACCAAACCCTGCTCTTCTTTGTAAACTCCAATAAGTTCTGTGGCCTCAACGAAGGCCTACATTTTTCCTATTGGTAATTTTAGGATCTTCTCTGGTTCAAACCTCATTTGACTAGTGAAGTCCTACCTTACATCACTTAGTAAGTGTATGGCAGTCTCTTCTTCCATTTCGCACTTTCAACACCATGGTTCATTCACCTTACCTAGTTTGTATAGTTGATTTCTTAAGCAGCAAGTCCAGTCACCATTTTAGTGACCGTTTTGATCTCTCGTTTCTTGAGGTTCATCAAATTGTTCGAGAGTTTTGTATCAATATTCTTGATTATTTTTTTAGTTTGCATTTGCCCTTGAGTGGTTCTCCATTTATTTTGATGATATTTTATCAGCCATTTCTGAACCTCGTTTTTCGTAGCATCTTTAGTGATGCCACAGAAAGGTTCTGGGCCTTCAAAAGTTTCTCTCGAGCCTTGTTTCGCTAACATATCTGCTCGTTAGTTCCCATGCACCCCTTCATGACCCGCACCCATATTATAGACACTTTATTGTCTTTTGCCAGGTTATTGAGGAGATCTTTGCAGTTTCTCACCAATTTTGATTTGGTGAGAGGGTTCTTTACAGCTAGAATAGCCGATTGGCTATCTGTGTAAATGTTTATTCTCTTAGCTTTAGGGCCCGCCTTGATCAATAATTTCATCAGTGCAGGCCACCAAAGCAAAAAGTTCAGCCCGTAACACCGCAGTATGTTGACCTAGGTTGTAAGATTTATTGTAGTTACATGTTTGTCCAAAGACTCCTGATCCAGTAACATGGGCAGTTTTAGATCCATCAGTGAACCATATTAAGTCCCCATTAATGTTTGCTACCTTTTGTTCTCTAGATGATATAATTGTGCTAATCTTCTCAGTGAAGATTAGTTGTGGTGTCATCATATCTGAGTTCATCATAAAGATGGATTCCTCAAGTATAGTCACAGTAGTGTTTGTGTGGATATATTTAGACAGAACTCTAGTAACATGGGTTAAAAAATTAAGGAACATATAACTGAGAGTAGGTTGTGATAGATAGATAGATGGATTTAAAGAGGTGGTTTTGGACTATTCCACTGCAACGTTTTCAGATATATTGTGGTAATCTAATCCTAGATTAAATTCTCTAGTCTGACTCTTTTAAGATCTACGAGCTTTAAGACTGAACCTTCCATATATCTATTTACCGGTAGATGTTCTATTTCTAATGCAAAGAACAGCACCTTTTCAGGCTGTCACTCTAACATAGAATGTGCTCTAATGTTTCTTCTTTCAGGTGACATAATCTGCAAAGGTCATCAACGGACAATCCCACCAGGTTCAAGTACCTATTCATCTTAGAGTGCTCTATTAGCAGACCTACTATGTCTTTGATTTTGGCGAATGTTCTATAATGAACTGTTTCGCAACTGTGTCTCTTTGTCTTGGTGAATTTCGCCACTATTCCAAAGATTTGGGAATGAAATTATAATAATAATTATAAATACCTGAAAGCTATGATAACCGAGTAACTTGATAAAATAGTACTATTTTCAAAAAAATAAATAAACTGTTTATAATCGGGATATCGGTCTCTCTATACGAATAATAATATTAGGAACATATTAATATATTTTAGTACTTTTTTGTACGACGCGGAAACATGGAATCTCAAATAAATATAGCAATATAAAATGCATTGGAAGTTTCGAGATGTGGTGCTATCGACAAATATTAAGAATAAGTTGGGTTGACCTACCCACGAATGAAGAAGGATTACGGCGAATGTACAAGAGGCCTGAAGTAATACTTACCATAAAAAAGGAAAAACTGATATTCTTGGGGCATCTAATGTGGGGGACAAAAATACATATTCCTACAAAATATAATGCAGGGCAAGATTGAAGAACGAAGGAATCTGGGCCACAGAAGAATATTCTGGATGACAAATCTAGGATAAAGGGTTCGTTGCATCATAAACGAATGGTTTAGACCAGATGTAAACATTTCGAATAGCCATGATGATATATAATATCCTGTCGGAAATTGGATGCAAATGAAACAATAAAAAAGAATATGTGTGTAATTTGTACGCACGTAAGAAGTTATACTTCTATTATAATATAATTTCAACGAAATAAATACACCTACTTAACAGTTACAATACAAAAAATTAACAATAATTACCAAAAATGAACCAAAACTTAACAATGCCAAATATTAAAAAAAGAGAAAAAAATATGAATCGTCCGGGATTTGAACCCGCAATCTCGCGATTTTTTGATCTCTAGTCCAATGCTCTACCAACAAGGCCATCAAGCCGCATGCTACTTACCTTTCAGATATACATAATTATACATCACGGTGACAAGTGAAATAAAAAAATAGATGTTTTATTATTTTACGCCCAAGGAAGACAAATCCAAAGACACAAAATTATAATAAAAACATTTTAAACCACCTTTTTCAAATTGCGCAAGTTGTATTATTAATATTAATGTTAATGAATGAAATATAAATATTTTGACGTTTCACAATTTGACAATTCACTTTTAACTGCAGTGCCTTAAAAATTTTAAAGCACTAGTGCTTTAAAGTAGCATTTTTAACGCTCCTATGGAGTCCTAAAAATTGTATTTTTAACACGTTTGTAGAAAAATATATTTAAAAACACTAATATATTCTTTCCACACTTTTCTGGACTGATACATACATAAATTAAAACACTTTGAAGTATAACTTCAAAAATATAATATGAAAACTATTTAAAAAGGCAGTATAACTATTAACTAACCTTTGTTGTTTCTCTTCCCACAAATTTTAAAACGCAACAACCATACATAACTAAACCGTCAACCGTCCAAACCACAGCTGCGCTACAGCTGCCATATTGGATAATTTTATTTTTGACATGTCATTTGAACATCCAATCAGAACAAAGTTATAATGCGCATGCGCCGGGATCGTAGGTTTTAACATATAAAAATTCACCCTCATATCGCGCGTAAAGAAGTATAACTTCAAAAAGAAGGTTGTTAATTATTGCAAGTACTATAGTCATACATTGGGATAAATGGTACGGAGGTCAGAAACAAAATAATAATATGAACATAACGTTTATGGCGTCGCAAGTTTTGTCTCTCTCTCTCTCTCTCTCTCTCTCTCTCTTTCTCTCTTTTGCTCTATCACCTTTCCTCCTTATGGAGTATTGGGCGCACTTGCATTTCTTAGCCAAAAGTGAAAGATGGCTGTTTTGCTGGATTAGCGCAAGACTTTGCAAATTATTTATAATTGATAGTTTTCTTTTCTTTTGGTTGAAATCACTCACTTTCGTAAAGACACAAGACGAGTTCTAATATCCACTTCCGGCTCTATGTGCGCTCGATCACTTTAAATGAAAACATATGACTTACGAAGACCAATTCCTTGTTTGTGTTCAAATACCTCAAAGAATCCTGCAAAAATTAAATTAAGCAGGAACTTAAAGTTGATTTACTATGAAATCGTATGTAATACAAGTATTACAATTAATTTTAGATCAAAAAGCACACTAAAAATATGCACGTACTCAATCGGTTCTAATAACATTTCAAATACCAAACGACAAAATCAATTACCGATGTACAGATCTACGCTCATGGAAGAACGACTGCATTCTACGAATCTAAGAGAGAATCAGGAACCGACAGAGACTCGAAAGAGGAAGTTCGTTATTAGAACGTTATTAGAACGTCGCGCTAAATTTGCTGACGTAATTAAACTTAGTTCACCATGAAATCGACGGACGAAGACGATGGCTTATTTTGAGCTATATACATACACGGTTTATTTCAATCTTTCATACTTGACTTGAAAGTTGATCACCATCAGCTTAAAAACAATCCACAAAATATGTTTTCTTTTGTCAATTTATTAGTCGTACCTGTATGCTAAACATATAAAGATAGAAGAAAAAGAGGAGTGGTGAACGAGGGTTCATAAAATATACCAGAGATTACCAAGGACGAACTAATAGTAGAGGATACGATATAAAGTCGATATGCACCGACCTGTTTAATTTAATCGATACAAATTTTTTGATATGTAATTTAGTATGTTAAAAATGATAAAAAACAAAGGATGTCCTATAAAATTTGGTCCTGACTATAATTACTTAATAATTAAACAATGACTTTTTTATAAATTTTAAAACAAGTCGGCCGTTGAAGATATTATTTTAGATTTTTTGGATCATTCGAAATAAAAACGGTCTTTTGTAAATATTGTTCTCTTAACTTGATCGGTTTTAAGTTATACACAATAATTTAAAACTGAAATTTTTATAATGAAATAAAATATGACGATTTTCAAGGCCCAAAAACAAAATAAAAATATCAAGCTTTTGGAATCAAAGCAACTATAAGTATAAAAATAGTAAAATGTCAAATCTTTAAGCAAGTTTAGTGTCAAAATCATAGCTAACTAGGTAGAACATTGGGTGTTTTTATTAATATTTTTCGCACCAACAAACTTTTATTTTGATATCTCGTACATACAATAATAATAATAAATTAAAAATCAGTATAGATTAATATCTATTTATTTTCGAAAAATTATTATTTTTGAATATTTTCCTTAATTTTAATTTTCTTGATAAACATTTTTTTATTTCCTTAATAAACATTTCATCTTTACCTTAATTAATCACGAATAACTCACACATTAAAGGAGTTAGTTATAGGAAACGCTTAAGAAATGAAAAAAGTATCATAAAATATAATTTGATTACAACACTAAAGTACAGGGTGTTTTCTTTAAGAAAACTTAGAAAATACTCATTCTGAGTTTCGGCTAACCCTGTATACATTGTTATATTTCTATTTGATATGAAAATTAAATTTTGATAATTATAAAAAGGATTCAATTTAATATAAAATATTTTCAATTTTCTCAACCACGGGCATATAAATGTAGAACAACCTGTATACAACAAATTGTTATATTTAATTTTAAGAAGTGATTAAACGAAACTCGGGAAAATGCGCTTAGAATAAACAAAGTGAATGGCGCGTACCATTATCGTTGTTCGCGGAAGGTTCGATCATTAGCCTATGCTAAATAAGACTCAGTTGGAATCGATAATAGGTCATTATCGTTGTTCGCGGAAGGTTCGATCATTAGCCGATGCTAAATAAGACTCAGTTGAAATAGAGAATAGGTCATTAAATTTTGTAAATAGTAGAAAGTAATTTTAGAATGGGAACTAACTATTTCTTTTTTGAAATCCATTAAGCATATTTGGAAAGATTAAAAATTGGTTTTGAGGAATACTGCGAATGAGAGTTGGTGGTGGAAGGTTGATTTGTGAATCTGGAAGGGATATTTAGAAAGTAGAGAAATTAATGACAAAGATAGATCAGAATGTTTTGAGCTGTCGAGAAGTGAAGTCCAGTAGTAGACGGTAGTGTACGGAGAGTGAGAAAGCCGGTGTAGTTCCGTGAGTGTGGAGTATCTATCGGGGAACGAGAGGTAGGCCAGGTTGAGAGTAAAAGAACCTCCTTGAGCCAAGAGTGTCCCGGTAGCTGATTGCAGTTTCGAAAAAGGTAGAATACAGCATCACGACAGAAGCAGGAACGAGAGCTATACGAGCTAGTTTTCAAAGGAGAACATTACTGAAAGCCAGGACGAGGTTTTTGATCGCAGCCAAGGATAGCAGGAAACGGGTCATGTGTGAAGACATTCTCAGTTCACCAGAAAAAGGTCAGTCTCATTTATTTGGACATGAATGTATGGGTTTTTCGTATTAAATACCACATTATAAATTGAAGAACATAATCAATAATATCAGAAAAGCTTCATCAAACTTAAATAGAATTGTTGCTAATAAATCCTAATAGTTAAATGTTAATAAAAACTTTCAATTGGAAACCAAAAGGAAATAAGATTCCCATTTGTAAATGTTATGTTTAAGAATAATAAGATCTAGCAAATATTAAGCAGTGATTGCCATTTAAATAAAATAAACAATATTTTGATTATAATTGTAACCCATATGTGTGTATTATTTTACTCTTTTCTTTCCTATCCCGATTAGGAACCATTGAGAAATACTTGGAAGCCACGAGAGTAAGTAATTAATTTTATAATTCGCCCTGAGATTGAAAACATATTTATATGTGATCTGGTTAATTAATTAAATTATTATTAATGCATTGATTAAATTAAATGACAAATAAGAACATTATCTCATATCAATAATAAAGATCACATCAACTGTCGTCCAACGTGGAAAGCATTGAAAAGTATTTCTATTGGCAAATTTGAAGGATAGAAAGAGTAAAGCCGGTATTTGAAAATTTATATGCCTGTGGTAAAAAGTGAGATACTTACATTTGATAACATAAAATTTTAGATCTTTTTAGGTACAAATTTTACATAACTGATTTAATATTTTATTTTTACGATATTTACATTTGATATATTTATTGACAATTTATAATATTTGGGTGAGAAAAAGTCGTCTTGGTCACATACTAGTAAAATTTCATATTTGGCGGGGACAATACTTCTTGAAAACAAATGTCTGTGACAAGAAGCCAAAGCAAAGACAATAAAAAACAAAAAGAACATTCAAATCAAGAGGATAATTCAGACCAAGAAGATATTTTAGACACATCAATCATGGAAACAGGAAAAAAAGAATTGTCAGAATTAGAAAAGATATTACAACTTATGCAACTCCAGTCACAAAAAATGGATGAAGCAAAACGAACAATGGATAAAAATCAGGAAGAAACATCAAAGAAAATGGATGAAGCACAACACAAAACGGATGAAACACAACAAAAACTGGATGACAATCAAAGAGAAACAAAACAAGCAATGGATGAAGCATCAAAGAAAATGGATAAAGTGGATCAAAAAATGGATGAAACACAACAAAAATTGGATCAAAAAATGGATGAAACACAACAAAAAATGAAACAAGCAATAGAAGAGAACAACAAGAAAATGGAGGAACGCATAGGAAAGTATGAAAAGGAAGTAAAAGGATGTTTGACAATAATCAAGAACGATATGGGACAACAAGAGACAGAGATTAAAGAAATCAAAAGCAAAATAAAGGAGATAACGAATTGCCAGATAAAAGAAATGGAAAGTTTGGAAAACAAGTTGCAAAACGCTATTAAAGCAGACATAGAAGAAGTGGAAAGAAAGATTGTGGAAATCAATACTCAACAAAATGTCGGAGAAAGAAGAGAAATGGTTATACATAGCACAGATGACGTGAAGATAAGGTTTAGCGGGGACGTAAGAAGATTACACCCAGTGCCGTTCATAATTAGCCTGAAAAAGAAAATACAGCACATCGGAAATTTCGAAACAGCAAAAGAAACTATCAGAAACCATCTAAAATATGAAGCAAGCCTATGGTTCGATTGCAAAGAAGAAGAATTTGACAGTTGGCAACAATTTGAACAAAAATTTTTGAATTATTTCTGGGGAAAAGTCCAACAATTGGAAATTAACAAGGAATTGCAAAATGGGAAATACAATGATAGGATGGGTATATCAGAAAGGACAGATGCATTACAAATTTACTATAACGCAAAACATTTACAATACAATTACTCATCGGAACAATTAGTCGAACTGATTGCAAGACATTTCGAAGAAACGCTGGAAGACCATATCACATTGCAAAACTACAAAGACATAGATAGTTTATGCCAATTCCTACAAATAAGAGAATCACGTCTAAGAGAAAGAAAATCAAGAAGGTCGCGAGAAGATTACAGGCCCCGAAAAACACAAGATTACAGAGATAGACATCAAGATAGGATGGACTATACAAGACGAGATTTTAATCCCAGAAGGGAAAACGAAAATAGAGACAACGGAAGAGGAAATTATGAACAAAGAAATAGGCAATGGAATGAGGACAGAAATCGAGAATACCAGAATAGAAACACCACACGCTCAAATCAAGAAAACAGAAATACTGGTAGACAAAACGAACAGGGATATCGAGAAAACCGAAACAGATCCGACAGACCAAGAGAAAATAGAAGAGAAGTAAATAATACCCAGACAGATTAATATGACGGAGAGAGACATTATGACGAAAATATAAACAACGATGAGCAACCGGCGTTTTTTCACGACGGCGCTCACTAAAAACCAAAAATCAAACAGGAATCTTTTGTAACCCCAAGGAGTTTATTAAATTGGCAGGAAACAACGAAAAGAAAAATGGAGTTAATTTAAAATTTGTGGATGGATTTATCAACGAGAAACCAATTAAAATTATGATAGACACTGGATCTGAAATAACATTGGTCAACAGAAAACTAATAGAAGAAGTTAACTTAACAAATTTAATTTACAAAATTCCTAGGGTAAATTTAGTGGGCGCAAACAAACGGACATTGGCAACTATAAATGAAGGCATACGAGTAATGGTACGACTGGGTAAGAAGATGTATGCACTACAATGTGTAATAATGCCAAACATGTCACATGACATGATAGTAGGAGTTGACGAATTGGCAGAAAAACATGTAGTGATAGATTTGAAAAATAATACGATGAATCTAACAGAAGAAAAAGAAGAAGAACAGGACAAGGAACAGGAGAAACAAAATACAGACAAATCAGGTAAAGAACAAACAGTGGAAATGAATTTGGCAACGAAGCAAGGACAAAGAAGAAAAGGGAGAAAAAGTCAGAAAAAGACAAAAGAAAATGAAACCTGTGGCTCCTCAAAAGAAGAGTTGAGCCCAGAAGAAGAAAAATTGAGAGTATCAAAAGCAAAAGGAAACTGGGATTCCTCAAAAGAAGAGATGATCTCAGGAGAAGAAGAAATAAAGCTAACAAATGAAAGCGAAAAAGATATAATCGAAACAGTGGCATTTGAAGAGGAGGCATATGAAAACGAGGATGCAGAATGCACGGTAAAATTATGTGAAAAATCTGAGGAAAAAGACAGAAGATTGATATGGGAAAAAGGGAAAGACAACATAATAGCCGACACTCTAACACAGGATGATGACACTGAAAATAAGGAAACAATTACTCTACAGGTGGGACTAATTAGAGTAATACAAGAAGAAGGGGTATAAGACGTAGATTAAAGTAAGGAAATATACAGGGAGTTGGTTTTGCCTCGAGAAAATTTATTTAAAAATGCCGATAATTTTATCGAATACAAGGCGGGGATTTGTTATATTTCTATTTGATATGAAAATTAAATTTTGATAATTATAAAAAGGATTCAATTTAATATAAAATATTTTCAATTTTCTCAACCACGGGCATATAAATGTAGAACAACCTGTATACAACAAATTGTTATATTTAATTTTAAGAAGTGATTAAACGAAACTCGGGAAAATGCGCTTAGAATAAACAAAGTGAATGGCGCGTACCATTATCGTTGTTCGCGGAAGGTTCGATCATTAGCCTATGCTAAATAAGACTCAGTTGGAATCGATAATAGGTCATTATCGTTGTTCGCGGAAGGTTCGATCATTAGCCGATGCTAAATAAGACTCAGTTGAAATAGAGAATAGGTCATTAAATTTTGTAAATAGTAGAAAGTAATTTTAGAATGGGAATTAACTATTTCTTTTTTGAAATCCATTAAGCATATTTGGAAAGATTAAAAATTGGTTTTGAGGAATACTGCGAATGAGAGTTGGTGGTGGAAGGTTGATTTGTGAATCTGGAAGGGATATTTAGAAAGTAGAGAAATGAATGACAAAGATAGGTCAGAATGTTTTGAGCTGTCGAGAAGTGAAGTCCAGTAGTAGACGGTAGTGTACGGAGAGTGAGAAAGCCGGTATAGTTCCGTGAGTGTGGAGTATCTATCGTGGAACGAGAGGTAGGCCAGGTTGAGAGTAAAAGAACCTCCTTGAGCCAAGAGTGTCCCGGTAGCTGATTGCAGTTTCGAAAAAGGTAGAATACAGCATCACGACAGAAGCAGGAACGAGAGCTATACGAGCTAGTTTTCAAAGGAGAACATTACTGAAAGCCAGGACGAGGTTTTTGATCGCAGCCAAGGATAGCAGGAAACGGGTCTTGTGTGAAGACATTCTCAGTTCACCAGAAAAAGGTCAGTCTCATTTGTTTGGACATGAATGTATGGGTTTTTCGTATTAAATACCACATTATAAATTGAAGAACATAATCAATAATATCAGAAAAGCTTCATCAAACTTAAATAGAATTGTTGCTAATAAATCCTAATAGTTAAATGTTAATAAAAACTTTCAATTGGAAACCAAAAGGAAATAAGATTCCCATTTGTAAATGTTATGTTTAAGAATAATAAGATCTAGCAAATATTAAGCAGTGATTGCCATTTAAATAAAATAAACAATATTTTGATTATAATTGTAACCCATATGTGTGTATTATTTTACTCTTTTCTTTCCTATCCCGATTAGGAACCATTGAGAAATACTTGGAAGCCACGAGAGTAAGTAATTAATTTTATAATTCGCCCTGAGATTGAAAACATATTGATATGTGATCTGGTTAATTAATTAAATTATTATTAATGCATTGATTAAATTAAATGACAAATAAGAACATTATCTCATATCAATAATAAAGATCACATCAACATATAATTAAATTAAATATCGCTAAATAAATAATGGTAGGGCACAAAGTATGCCAAATTTGCAGTCACTCGATCGTTTTGGGGACCTATTGGGTTGTAATTATTAGGTCCTAAAACCAAAAAAAAGTTAAGTGAAATTTTCCATTTTAGTGGAAACTTTCCACTTTTTAATTAAATTTCCAACAATGATTTGTTCCGATTATAGCGCCATCTATCCATAATTCGAAAAAATGTCTCGAATAAAAGTTGCTTATTTTTACGTAAAGAATCCAAATCTGCAATAAAAATTTGGGGGTCCCATTTAGGATTTTAAAGTAATCTCACACCACGTCCGTGGGGTGTCGTGTTTGGTACCATTCGATAGATTTTTAAAAAATATTTTGAAAGTGTACTTTGCAGTTTTTCGATCTGATGTTCATTTTTCAAAATATCGAGGGGTTTTTGTATTTAAAATTTTAAATTTACCCCCCCCCCTCCCCGTGGGGGACAAGTTTAGTACCATTCGAAAGGGTTTTGGAAAATATTGAAGATGTATTTTTTAGTTTTTCGATCTGACGTTCATTTCGCGAAATATTTGTTTTTTTTTGTGAAACTTTTTGACTCACTCATATTCTTACGCCCCGCTCAAATCGTCAGATTTTTGAAATATACAATACACACTTTTGCACGTACTTAACTTACCTTATCTTAATCTGAAAATTTCGCGTATTTTTAGGGCTAGATTTTTTTCGGGCCCCCTTAACGAACTTCCCTTTGTTAAGAGTCAATATATGGTAGAGGTAAATCTGCAATCTGCAGGGTACCAGGTTTCTCCCCATATGATAATCGGACGCGCTAGAGTAACTGCAAAATTTCCCGCTTGGGCTCCCCTACCATAATTTTCAACCTAAGACTATACTAAAAACCATATAAACATAAACAGAAGTTTTGATGCTAAATCACTACAATTGGGGTAAATATTGCTACGAAATTACTCTTCATTCATGTCAATACATTTGTCACTGTCTGATTCATCCCATAAGGCCTGAAGGCGTGCTTATTCTGCTTCGTAATTCATTTTAGCTTAGAATCTTAGAATAATAAAAAAATGTGTTAAAACCTGTAATAACTATTATTCACTTACCTATACTTACTTATTTATAGACTAGTTAGGCCGTACTAAATCCATAGAATACTATACTTTTATAATATACTATACTCTAATATACTATACTATACTATACTATACTATACTATACTATAACATTGCACTGCCGGTTAAAACTTTTTAAACAGAAACGTTATAAAAAACGAAAAATATACATCTTGCTAAGGTACGTCGAATAATATATCGCTTATACTATTTCTGTGAGTTTAAAACGGTACTTCCGGTCGCAACTCAAAACCCTATATCCGAGATCAAAATTACCGTCTTTAATACCATCTTTGAATCATAAACTTTCATTTGACACCCCACTTGTATTAACAAAGAAGGAGTAAAATTTGCAGAAGGACTTACGGACGGGTCATGAAACCGGAAATTTATTTCTTTCGAGCAACCCGTCCCCTATCTATATACAAAAATCGTACCCCTTAAAAAACCCAAAACCACGCCCTTGATCCGGTTTAAATCGGCACGAAAAAATTGCAAGAAATTCAAAAAGCTTAATTTCAAACGTACAAACCTCATATTGCCCCCACACCTATACAAAACTCGTACCCCTTAAAAAATACGAAGGTACGCCACTGAAAGGTTTGAGATCGGCACAAAACACATTTAAAAGGCTTAAGTCTAAAAGCACAAAGTTCATATTCCCCCACACCTATACAAAACTCGCACAACTTAAAAAATACGAAGGTACGCCCCTGAAAGGTTTGAAATCGGCACAAGACGTATTTAAAAAGCTAAGTCCAAAAGCAAAAACCTCATATTGCCCCCCACACCTACAGAAAACTCTCACCACTTAAAAAATACGTAAGTATGCCCCTGATAGGGTTGAAATCGGACGACAAAATCGCAAACAATTAAAAAATCTTAAATGCAGAAGCACCACTCTGGTTTTGTGTTTTTTTAAATTTCACCCCTATGCAAAATTCGCACCCCTTTAAAAATCAGAATTCACACCCCTGATAGAGTTTAAATCGTCATGAAAAAATTGCAAAAAATTTAAAAAGCTTAAGTCCAAAAGCATGAAATTCATATTGCCCTCTCAGACCTATATAAAACTGGCACCCATTATAAAATACGAAAGTACGTCCTTGACAGGATTGAAATCGGACCAAACAAATTGCAAAAAATTCAAAAAGCTTAAATATAAAAGCACAATCCGCATTCTGTGTGTTTTTTTGAAAATTTCAACCCTTTGCAAAACTCGTACCCCTTAAAAAATCCGAAACTTCGCCACTGTCAGGGTTAAAATCGACACAAAAAATTCTCAAAAAAAATTAAAAGCTTAAGTCCAGAAGCACAAACCTCATATTGCTACTTACACACCTATACAAACTCACACCCCTTAAAAAATCCGAAATTACGCCACTGATAGGGTTAAAACGGGCACGAAAAAATCGCAATAAATTCAAAAAGCTTTTCCAAAAGCACAAATCTCATTTTATATATTTTTTGTAATTTCACGCCTATGCAAAACTCGCACCCCTTAAAAAAATCCGCGACCACTCCACTGACAGAGTTAAAATTGACACGAAAAATTCAAAAAGCTTAAGTCTAACAGCACCCACCTCATATTACCATCACCATATCTATTCAAAATTCGCACCCCTTAAAAAAACGAAAGTACGCCCATAACAAGGTTGAAATCAGCACAAAAATTCTCAAAAATTTTTAAAAGCCTAATTCTAGTAGCACGTACCTCATATCGCTAGTTACACACCTATACAAAAGACACTCCTCTTAAAAAATCCGAAACGACGCCACTGACAGGGTTAAAACCGGCACGAAAAATTCGCAAAAAATTCAAAAAGCTTGTCCAAAAGCACAAATCTGATTTTGTGTTTTTTTTTAATTCCACGCCTATGCAAAATTCGCACCCCTAAAAAAATCCGTAATCACACTACTGACAGAATTAAAATAGGCACGAAAAATTCGCAAAAAAATTCGAAAATCGTAAGTCCAAAAGCATCCATCTCATTTTGAAGTTTTGTTGAAAATATCGCCTTTTTTCCCCATGGATGCGCCAATGATTGAAACTTAGTTTTTCGAATCCGCCACATCAAACCATTTACAACAATAAAAGTCTGACCAAAATCGCAGCTATGGGGGCGGAGCTATGTCACTTTTTCTGTTTTTTTTGGCATTTCCCATCAAAAATTGACAATTTCAAAAAACGTATATTTTTTGTCTCGTCGATACGCAAATTTTGATGTCTCGCGAGATTTGATACGTTTCGCCGTAAGGGTACTACTGGGGCCTGAACTCAAAAAGTTGACCTCATTTTAGTAGCCACCTCCACCCTTACCGTAGGGGTTGGAAAAAAGTCGAAGTTTTGTGGAGTATGGGAGCTGTGGAATATTTGGTCTATGGCGGAAATTTTACAAAAGTTTGAAAACTCTGGGTACGCGAGGGACGACATTGTCATTTTTGGCCATTTCATCAAAATTTCCCCTTTGCTACCCTAAAAAAATACGAAGGTACGCCCCTGAAAGGTTTGAAATCGGCACAAGACGTATTTAAAAAGCTAAGTCCAAAAGCAAAAACTTCATATTGCCCCCCACACCTATAGAAAACCCGCACCCCTTAAAAAATACGTAAGTATGCCCCTGATAGGGTTGAAATCGGACGACAAAATCTCAAACAATTCAAAAATCTTAAATGCAGAAGCACCACTCTGATTTTGTGTTTTTTTAAATTTCATCCCTATGCAAAATTCGCACCCCTTTAAAAATCAGAATTCACACCCCTGATAGAATTTAAATCGTCACGAAAAAATTGCAAAAAAATTAAAAAGCTTAAGTCCAAAAGCATGAAATTCATATTGCCCTCTCAGACCTATACAAAACTGGCACCCCTTATAAAATACGAAAGTACGTCCTTGACAGGATTGAAATCGGACCAAACAAATTGCAAAAAATTCAAAAATATTAAATATAAAAGAACAATCCGCATTTTGTGTTTTTTTTTGAAAATTTCAACCCTTTGCAAAACTCGTACCCCTTAAAAAATCAGAAACGTCGCCATTGTCAAGGTTAAAATCGACACAAAAAATTTACAAACAATTCAAAAAGGTTAAGGCCAAAAGTACAAACCTCATATTGCCATCCCCACACCTATTCAAAACTCGTACCCCTTAAAAAATACGAAATTAGTCCCATGGCAGGGCTACAATCGGCACAAAAAATTCTCAAAAAAATTTAAAAGCTTAAGTTCAGAAGCACAAACATCATTATGCTACTTACACAAATATACAAACTCACACCCCTTAAAAAATCCGAAATTACGCCACTGGTAGGGTCAAAACGGGCACGGAAAAATCGCAATAAATTCAAAAAGCTTTTCCAACAGCGCAAATCTCATTATATATATATATATATATATATATATATATATATATATATATATATATATATATATATAAATCAAACAGATGAAATAGAGAATGTGGAAAAATCCCCTTACGAACAATTCACACATCCACCATTTCGGGTTGGGAAAAATTTTTTGAATAGAATCAAAGATCCAAACACCAGTTCTTAGAAATGTGTTTCGCCCTCTTCAACCTCTCTGGGCTTATCAATAAAGATGAGAGGTTGAATATCTTTAGACACATTCCAATCAAAAAACAACATTCGAGACCTAGACATAGAAGGTGCGTAAATCTACGGCAAGTCCGACAATGACAGTCTCAAGTTTTAATTCCCTAATTACTTAAAGTAAGTAAAATATATGTTTAAAAACATGAGATGTAGATCCTTGAAACACACTCAGTTTTTTTAAAAAGCTTAAGTCCAAAAGCATGAAATTCATATTGCCCTCTCAGACCTATACAAAACAGATTTACAACATTGGAATGTGTCTAAAGATATTCAACCTCTCATCTTTATTGATAAGCCCAGAGAGGTTGAAGAGGGCGAAACACATTTCTAAGAACTGGTGTTTGGATCTTTGATTCTATTCAAAAAATTTTTCCCAACCCGAAATGGTGGATGTGTGAATTGTTCGTAAGGGGATTTTTCCACATTCTCTATTTCATCTGTTTGATTTCGTACGAGTGGTCGTCAAACCATTAACCTTGGATCTTTTGATCACTGAGTGTGTTTCAAGGATCTACATCTCATGTTTTTAAACATATATATATATATATATATATATATATATATATATATATATATATATATATATTGTTATATTTCTATTTGATATGAAAATAAAAATTTGATAATTATAGACAAAATTCAATTTAATATAAAATATTTTCAATTTTCTCAACCACGGGCATATAAATTTAGAACAACCTGTATACAACAAATTGTTATATTTAATTTTAAGAAGTGATTAAAAGAAACTCGGGACAATGCGCTTAGAATGAACAAAGTGAATGGCGCGTACCATTGTCGTTGTTCGCGGAAGGTTCGATCATTAGCCTATGCTAAATAAGACTCAAGTGAAATCGATAATAGGTCATTATCGTTGTTCGCGGAAGGTTCGATCATTAGCCGATGCTAAATAAGACTTAGTAGAAATAGAGAATAGGTCATTAGATTTTGTAAATAGTAGAAAGTAATTTTAGAATGGGAATTAACTATTTTTTTTGGAAATCCATTAAGCATATTTAGAAAGTTTAAAAATTGGTTTTGAGGAATACTGCGAATGAGAGTTGGTGGTGGAAGTTTGATTTGTGAATCTGGAAGGGATAGTTAGAAATTAGGGGAATGAATGACAAATAGAGATCAGAATGTTTTGAGCTGTCGAGAAGTGAAGTCCAGTAGTAGACGGTAGTGTACGGAGAGTGAGAAAGCCGGTGTAGTTCCGTGAGTGTGGAGTATCTATCGTGGAACGAGAGGTAGGCCAGGTTGAGAGTAAAAGAACCTCCTTGAGCCAAGAGTTCCCGGTAGCTGATTGCAGTTTCAAAAAAAGGTAGAACACAGCATCACGACAGAAGCAGGAAACGAGAGATATACGAGCTAGTTTCAGAGGAGAACATTACTGGAAGCCAGGACGAGGTTTTGATTGCAGCCAAGGATAGCAGGAAACGGGTCTTGTGTGAAGACATTCTCAGTTCACCAGAAAAAGGTCAGTCTCATTTGTTTGGACATGAATGTATGGGTTTTTCGTATTAAATACCACATTTAAAATTGAAGAAACATAATCAATAATATCAGAAAAGCTTCATCAAACTTAAATAGAATTGTTGCTAATAAATCATAATAGTTAAATGTTAATAAAATTTTTCAATTGGAAACCAAAAGGAAATAAGATTCCCATGTGTAAATGTTATGTTTAAGAATAATAAGATATAGCAAATATTAAGCAGTGATTGCCATTTAAATAAAATAAACAATATTTTGATTACAATTGTAACCCATATGTGTTATTATTTTACTCTTTTCTTTCCTATCCCGATTAGGAACCATTGAGAAATACTTAGAAGCCACGTAAGTAAGTAATTAATTTTATAAAAAGCCCTGAGATTGAAAACATATTGATATGTGATCTGGTAAATTAATTAGATTATTATTAATGCATTGATTAAATTAAATGACATATAAAAATATTATCTCATATCAATAATCAAGATCACATCAACTGTCGTCCAACGTGGAAAGCATTGTAAAGTATTTCTAGTGGCAAATTTGAAGGATAGAAAGAGTAAAGCCGGTATTTGAAAATTAATATGCCTGTGGTAAAAAGTGAGATACTTACATTTGATAACATAAAATTTTAGATCTCTTTAGGTACAAATTTTACATAACTGATTTAATATTTTATTTTTACGATATTTACATTTGATGTATTTATTGACAATTTATAATATTTGGGTGAGAAAAAGTCGTCTTGGTAACATACTAGTAAAATTTCATATTTGGCGGGGACAGTACTTCTTGAAAACAAATGTCTGTGACAAGAAGCCAAAGCAAAGACAACAAAAAACAAAAAGAACATTCAGACCAAGAAGATATTTTAGACACGACAATCATGGCATCAGAACAGCAAGAATTATCAGGAATAGATAAACTATTACAACTGATGCAACTCCAGTCACAAAAACTGGATGACAATCAAAGAGAAACAAAACAAGCAATGGATGAAGCAAAAAGGACAATGGATAAAAATCAGGAAGAAACATCAAAGAAAATGGATAAAGTGGATCAAAAAATGGATGAAACACAGCAAAAAATGGATGACAATCAAAAGGAAACAAAACAAGCAATAGAAGAGAACAATAAGAAAATAGAGGAACGCATAGAAAAGTATGAAAAGGAAATAAAAGGATGTTTGACAACAATGAAAAACGAGATAGAACAGCAAGAAATGAAAATTAAAGATCACATGCAAGAACAAGAAATTAGAATGAAGGACCACATGAAAGAACAAGAAATGATAATTCAAAACAAAATGGAGGAGTTAACGAATGGCCAGAAAAAGGAACTAGAAAATTTGGAAAATAAGTTAGAAAATGCTATTCAAGTAGACAGAGAAGAAGTGGAAAAAAGAATCACAGAAATAGAAAAACAAGTCACCGAAAACAGGACGCAACAGAATGTCGGAGAAAGAAGAGAAATGGTTATACATAGCACAGATGACGTGAAGATAAGGTTTGGCGGGGATGTAAGAAGATTACACCCAGTGCCGTTCATAAATAGCCTGAAAAAGAAAATACAGCACATCGGAAATTTCGAAACAGCAAAAGAAACTATCAGAAACCATCTCAAATATGAAGCAAGCCTATGGTTCGATAGCAAAGAAGAAGAATTCGGCAATTGGCAACAATTTGAACAAAAATTTTTGAATTATTTCTGGGGAAAAGTCCAACAATTGGAAATTAACAAGGAATTGCAAAATGGGAAATACAATGATAGGATGGGTGTATCAGAAAGGACATATGCTTTGCAAATTTACAATAATGCAAAACATTTACAATATAATTACTCATCGGAACAATTAGTCGAACTGATTGCAAGACATTTCGAGGAAACGCTGGAAGACCATATCACATTGCAAAACTACAAAGACATAGATAGTTTATGCCAATTCCTACAAATAAGAGAATCACGTCTAAGAGAAAGAAAATCAAGAAAGTCGCGAGAAGATTACAGGCCCCGAGAAACACAAGATTACAGAGATAGAAATCAAAATAGGAGGGACTATACAAGACGAGATTTTAATCCCAGAAGGGAAAACGAAAATAGAGACAACGGAAGAGGAAATTATGAACAAAGAAATAGGCAATGGAATGAGGACAGAAATCGAGAATACCAGAATAGAAACACCACACGCTCAAATCAAGAAAACAGAAATAATGGTAGACAAAATGAACAGGGATATCGAGAAAACCGAAACAGATCCGACAGACCAAGAGAAAATAGAAGAGAGGTAAATAATACCCAGACAGAAGAATATGACGGAGAGAGAAATTATGACGAAAATATAAACAACAATGAGCAACCGGCGTCTTTTCACGACGGCGCTCACTAAAAACAAAAAAACAAACAGGAATCTTTTGTCACCCCAAGGAGTTTATTAAATTGGCAGGAAACAACGAAAAGAAAAATGGAATTGATTTAAAATTTGTGGATGGATTTATCAACGAGACACCAATTAAAATTATGATAGATACTGGATCGGAAATAACATTGGTCAACAGAAAACTAATAGAAGAAGTTAACTTAACAAATTTAATTTACAAAATACCTAGGGTAAATTTAGTGGGCGCAAACAAACGGACATTGGCAACTATAAATGAAGGCATACGAGTAATGGTACGACTGGGTAAGAATATGTATGCACTACAATGTGTAATAATGCCAAATATGTCACATGACATGATAGTAGGAGTTGACGAATTGGCAGAAAAACATGTAGTGATAGCTTTTTAAAAATAATACGATGAAACTAACAGAAGAAAAAGAAAAGGAACAGGACAAGGAACAGGAGAAACAAAATACGGACGAATCAGGTAAAGAACAAACAGTGGAAATGAATTTGGCAACGAAGCAAGGACAAAGAAGAAAAGGGAGAAAAAGTCAGAAAAGGATAAAAGAAAATGAAACCTGTGGCTCCTCAAAAGAAGAGTTGAGCCCAGAAGAAGAAAATTTGAGAGTATCAGAAACAAAGGAAACCTGGGATTCCTCAAAAGAAGAGACGAGCTCAGGAGAAGAAGAAATAAAGCAAAAAAATGAAAGTGAAAAGAATATGATTGAAACAGTGGTATTTGAAGAGGAGGTATATGCAAACGAGGATGCAGAATGCACGGTAAACATGTGTGAAGAATCTGAAAAAAAAGACAGAAAATTGATATGTGGAGAAGGGAAAGAAAAAGAATTGCGGTTGATGTTAAGAAACTACGAAAATTTGATCAATGAGGAAAACAGAGTGGCTAAAAAGTACGAACATTCATTTGAGGTGAAAAACTTGGGAAATTTTCGATCAAAGACTTACCCGATTCCATACAAGTATCGACAAGAGGTGAAAGAAGAAATAAATAAAATGTTGGAAGATCAAATCATCGAAAGATGTGATTCACCGTATGTTAACCCGATTGTGATAGTAAAGAAAAGCAATGGAGAATTGAGATTATGTTTAGATGCCAGGAATATCAACCAGCACACTGTATCACAATATGAATCACCTCTAAACATCGAGGCCATTGTTGGAAGAATCACCGGGTCACACATATTTTCGAAAATTGACTTAAAACACAGTTTTTGGTTGATACCGTTAGCTGAAAAGTGTAGAAACTACACCGCTTTTTCTATTGATGGTATTGTCTACCGGTTTAAGGTAGTGCTATTTGGATTGCAGAGTGCTTGTGCTGCACTCGTCCGAGCTCTACATACCATTTTGAATCGCCATGAAGATTTCATAGTTCATTATATCGATGATTTATTAATTTTTTCACAAGATACTCAGAGTCATCTGGAACACATAGAAATAATTCTGAAAGAATTGGACACAGCGGGATTGAAATTAAACATTGAAAAATGTCAATTTTTTCAAAAAGAAGTCATTTATTTGGGTTTTCAATTGGACACCAAAACAGTAAGATTAGCCGAAGACAGAGTCAAGCTCATAGATGAATACCCAAGACCAACGAATTTGAAAACATTGAGAGGTTTTCTTGGCACGATAAATTATTTTAAAAAGCTGATTCCCGATTTGAGCCAAAAGGAAATCCCTCTGATAAAATTGCTTAAAAAAGGAATAAAATGGAATTGGAAAGAAGAACAGGAGGAAGCTTTCGAAACATTAAAACGAGAATTCGCAAAAGGAACGAAAATATACCACCCCATTTACAATTTACCTTTTATACTCCGAACTGATGCGTCCATACAAAAATTTGCAGGAGTTCTGTCTCAAATACAAAACGACCAAGAAGTACCGATATGTTTTATATCTCGAGTGACTAAAACACATGAGAGAAAATATAGTGTTACAGAATTGGAGTTTGCCAGTGTACTATATTGCGTAAACAAATTGAGGTTTTACTTATTGGGAGCAAAATTCACAATCGAAACAGACCATGCAGCTTTAGTACATATCATGAAGAATAGATTAGTAAATAATAGAATACATAGAGGCATTCTATTATTACAGGAGTATGATTTTGAGTTCCGATATATAAAAGGAAAAGACAACATAATAGCCGACGCTCTAACACGGGATGAGGACACCGGAAAAAAGGAAACAATTACTCTACAGGTGGGACTAAATAGATTAATACAAGAAGAAGGGATATATTCGTTAAATGAGATAAGGACAAACCAGGAAGACCTACAGGAAAGAGAGAAAAGAAGAGCGGAAGTAGAAAATAACATATATTTTCAGAGAATAGACGGAAAGGAACTATATTTAGTGACACAGACATTGGCCGAAAAGATAATAAAGAAATTACATGAGGACAATGGGCATATCGGTAGCAGAAAAGTTTGGCTCGTTTTTAGGGAAAATTACATCAGCCGACAGGATTACCGCATTGCAAAGGAAATTACCCAGAAGTGCGAGGTATGTCAAAAATATAAGAGTCGGAATTTCAAAAACGAAAATGTTGCCAAAAATATTGAAGCCCGAAACAAACTAGACATTGTAGCAATAGATATGTTAAGCGATCTAATTATGACCACTAAAAGGAACAAACATATTCTGGTAATGGTGGATGTGTTTTCAAAATACGTAAAATTATATAGTTGCCGCACCACAAAGGGGGAAGAAATATTAAGAAAAATCGACAATTTTATAGCCATAGTAGGAACACCAAAAAAGATTCTACTGGACAATGCAACGTATTTCCGAAATGATCGTTTCAAGGGACAACTTCGAGAACGAGGAATAGAGACAAATTTTGTCAGCATCAGGCATCCACAGAGTAATCCTTCGGAACGATTCATACAGGAAGTGATGAAATTTCTTCGCATTGCAACAGATGGTCAACTTCGCCACTGGGACAGGAAAATGGCGGAAATAGAAAGGTATCTAAATACAATTCCGAGCACAGTAACAAAAGAGACCCCAGAATACATCATGAAGGGTGTACTACCGATAAGGCCATGGGAAGACCAAGAGCCAAAAGAATATAAACAGGTGATTGAAACCGTACAGAGAAGATTACGGCGAAGCAACGAAAAATATATCCAAAGACAGGAACAAAATAGAAAAAGAAGACCAGTGACTTTCCAAAAGGGTGAAAAAGTACTCGTGAGGGCATTACGAGTATCAAATCTTCCTGGGGGCATTTGCGCAAAGTTGATGCCTGTTTTCGAAGGCCCGTTCATCGTGAATAATGAAAATGGGATAAATAGTTATGAGTTGAGGCACAGGAACTCGGAAAAGATCCGAGGAATTTATAATATTCACGATGTATACAAATATCACGAATAAAAGACAGAATTCCATGAAGTAGATAGTAAGTTAGGATATAAGACGTAGATTAAAGTAAGGAAATATACAGGGAGTTGGTTTTGCCTCGAGAAAATTTATTTAAAAATGCAGATAAATTTTATCGAATACAAGGCGGGGATTTGTTATATTTGTATTTGATATGAAAATAAAAATTTGATAATTATAGACAAAATTCAATTTAATATAAAATATTTTCAATTTTCTCAACCACGGGCATATAAATTTAGAACAACCTGTATACAACAAATTGTTATATTTAATTTTAAGAAGTGATTAAAAGAAACTCGGGACAATGCGCTTAGAATGAACAAAGTGAATGGCGGGTACCATTGTCGTTGTTCGCGGAAGGTTCGATCATTAGCCTATGCTAAATAAGACTCAAGTGAAATCGATAATAGGTCATTATCGTTGTTCGCGGAAGGTTCGATCATTAGCCGATGCTAAATAAGACTTAGTAGAAATAGAGAATATGTCATTAGCTTTTGTAAATAGTAGAAAGTAATTTTAGAATGGGAATTAACTATTTTTTTTGGAAATCCATTAAGCATATTTAGAAAGTTTAAAAATTGGTTTTGAGGAATACTGCGAATGAGAGTTGGTGGTGGAAGTTTGATTTGTGAATCTGGAAGGGATAGTTAGAAAGTAGGGGAATGAATGACAAATAGAGATCAGAATGTTTTGAGCTGTCGAGAAGTGAAGTCCAGTAGTAGACGGTAGTGTACGGAGAGTGAGAAAGCCGGTGTAGTTCCGTGAGTGTGGAGTATCTATCGTGGAACGAGAGGTAGGCCAGGTTGAGAGTAAAAGAACCTCCTTGAGCCAAGAGTTCCCGGTAGCTGATTGCAGTTTCAAAAAAAGGTAGAACACAGCATCACGACAGAAGCAGGAAACGAGAGATATACGAGCTAGTTTCAGAGGAGAACATTACTGGAAGCCAGGACGAGGTTTTGATTGCAGCCAAGGATAGCAGGAAACGGGTCTTGTGTGAAGACATTCTCAGTTCACCAGAAAAAGGTCAGTCTCATTTGTTTGGACATAATCAATAATATCAGAAAAGCTTCATCAAACTTAAATAGAATTGTTGCTAATAAATCATAATAGTTAAATGTTAATAAAAACTTTCAATTGGAAACCAAAAGGAAATAAGATTCCCATGTGTATATGTTATGTTTAAGAATAATAAGATATAGCAAATATTAAGCAGTGATTGCCATTTAAATAAAATAAACAATATTTTGATTACAATTGTAACCCATATGTGTTATTATTTTACTCTTTTCTTTCCTATCCCGATTAGGAACCATTGAGAAATACTTAGAAGCCACGTAAGTAAGTAATTAGTTTTATAAAAAGCCCTGAGATTGAAAACATATTGATATGTGATCTGGTAAATTAATTAGATTATTATTAATGCATTGATTAAATTAAATGACATATAAAAATATTATCTCATATCAATAATCAAGATCACATCAATATATATTTCTTTTAATTTCACGCCTATGCAAAACTCGCACCCCTTAAAGAAATCCGTGACCACTCCACTGACAGAGTTAAAATTGACACGAAAAATTCGCAAAAAATTCAAAAAGCTTAAGTCTAACAGCACAAACCTCATATTACCATCCCCATATCTATTCAAAATTCGCACCCCTTAAAAAAACGACAGTACGCCCATAACAAGGTTGAAATCGGCACAAAAAATTCTCAAAAATTTTTAAAAGCTTAATTCTAGTAGCACGTACCTCATATCGCTAGTTACACACAACTATACAAAAGACACTCCTCTTAAAAAATCCGAAACGACGCCACTGACAGGGTTAAAACCGGCACGAAAAATTCACAAATAATTCAAAAAGCTTGTCCAAAAGCACAAATCTCATTTTGTGTTTTTTTTTTAATTTCACGCCTATGCAAAATTTGCACCCCTAAAAAAATCCGCAATCACGCCACTGACAGAATTAAAGTTGGCAAGAAAAATTCGCAAAAAATTCAGAAATCGTAAGTCCGAAAGCATCCATCTCATTTTGAAGTTTTGTTGAAAATATCGCCATTTTCCCCCCCTTTTTTCCCCATGGATGCGCCAGTGATTGAAACTTGGTTTTTTGAATCCGCCACATCAAACCATTTACAACAATAAAAGTTTGACCAAAATCCCAGCTATAGGGGCGGAGCTATGTCATTTTTTCTGTTTTTTTTTATTTTTAATTTTTTTTTGACATTTCCCATTAAAAATTGAAAATTTCAAAAAACGTATATTTTTCGTCTCGTCGATGCGCAAATTTTGATGTCTCGCGAGATTTGATACCTTTCGCCGTAAGGGTGCTACTGTGGCCTGAACTCAAAAAGTTGACCTCATTTTAGTAGCCACCCCCACCCTTACCGTAGGGGATGGAAAAAAAGTCGAAGTTTTGTGGAGTATGGGAACTGTGGGATATTTGGGCTATGGCGGAAATTTTACAAAAATTTGAAAACTCTGGGTACACGAGGGACGACATCGTCATTTTTGGCCATTTCATCAAAATTTCCCCTTTGCAAATTTTTTGTGCCGCCCCTGTTCGATTTATCGGCTCCAGTCAAAAATCACACTTATTCCTAACGCTTAGCATCAAAACGCGCTAAAATTTTATCGCGTTCGACCAACCCACCCCCAACCGCTATGAAAAACTCGCTCCCCTTAAAAAAAAAGGAAAGTACGCTCCTGGGAGGCATAAACATTCAACTAAAAAATCGCAAAAAATTAAGAATGGTTAAATCCAAAAGCACAACATTCTTCTCTGAAAAGCACCCGATTTACGTCCATCTGAATTTTTTTTTCAACTTTTTTGCCCTTTTTTTCAAATTTTTCCTCAACCCGCAAGTTTGCGATTTTTTTGTGACGCCCCTGTTCGAGGTAGTATCCCCGGGTCAAAAGTGACATTTATTCCTAACCCTTAGCTTTAAATCCCAACGAAATTTTTTCGCCTTTGACAATCGCACCCCCCTCCCCTAAGTAAAACTCGTACCCCTTAAAAAATCTGAAAGCACGCCTCTGACCGAATCGAAATCAGCACCAAAAATCATCAAAAAATTCAAAAAGCTTAACCCGAAAAGCACAAATCTCACCACCTCGTACTTCCCGAGCTACAAAAACACCCACTTGTGAATTATGTATATAGACTATGTAGGTATGTTGGTACCATATGTGATATATTGGTCATTAAGACAACCCCATTTACATGACTCATAATTTGCGGTTAGGTATAATCGATCGAGTCAGCTGTAAGTGTGAGTAAGTTAGTCGTCGTATAGGTTATATTAAGTTTTGTATTCGAATATTGTGGTTATGGTGTTCTTGTTGACTATAATTTGGGGTTTTATATAAATCTACTAAATCAACTGGAACACAATTTGGTCTTTAGGATATATATCAGAGGACTGGTCCTACGAGTTTGGACGATGTCCTACGATAGGTTAGTTTAGAGTAGTGAAGTAATCATAGGTTCGCACTATATTTTTGCTATTTGGTTTGTTCACGCCTGTGTTGGATCCCACAGCGTGTGATTTTTCTCTATGAATACTTGCATTGAGTATTTATAAGTATATATGGAAAAAAATTGTTCCTAAGATCAATTTTTTTTCCGAGTAATGGGGGAATGTAACGATGAGTGCCATCGTTACGATATTATTATATTTATTCCTATAAGCCACCTAATAAGTATGCAACCAGTTATGCGTTCGTGCTTAGAACGGGGTACCTAGATTTGTGACCAAATATAATAGAAGGTTGGTACTACGCTTGGGGAATTCTGGTCTTAGCTTGTGGCTGTACGGCTTCCGACGGAGGGGCATGTCATATCGCCCATCGGAGAGGATTGTCACTTCAATTTTCAATCTGGTTGGATGAACAAGTAAATTTTTCCGTGGTCACTGTTTAAAGAATACAATATTTAGTTAAAATATTCATTTATTATAAGATTGGTTTATTTTGGAAGGAGCTATTTTTTGTTTTGGGATTTGTGCGGTGAGAGGAAGAGTTTTATTTCCAAGTTTCCTTTTGGAAAACAGTGGGTAAGTCGGCTATTAAGTATTCTTGTAAAAAAAAACATGGTTCTCATTCTCAATACAATACTTATAGTAATATTATAATTGTTATTCTATGAATATAAAACATCAGGTCTTAACGAGTCAATCTCACTATCAAATTTATGTTTCTACAAGAAAAATTCTTTCAAATTAAATTTCCAGTTCAAAATAGTTTCTGAAGTAATGACACTTTTCATTTCCTTTTAGTATCTACGTCTATAAAGTAATCCCTTATTGCAATATATACATATCTTCTTGGTTCATATGTCCTTCCATTTCTTTACATTTCCATTTTTGTTCAAGGTTAATGACACTTACTTATAAATGTCAATAGCTCCTCTTTTTTCGGTAATTTTTTCTAGAAATTTTTATAAGGTTTTTATACCTTTCTTATATGCCCTGTTTTTTGTGTACTTAAGGAACACCAGATAATAGGAGATTCTTATGCTTTTAGCCACGGAAGAAAATAAGAAGATGGAAAATTAAGTCAATCATACTTTAATTTGTTTTTTTGGAATACATAATCATTTTGGGGATATTTTGGATGGAATGTGGATGTTTTGTTTGGTTTTTGTGGAATAAAAGTTGAGTTTTCCGATACTGGGCAGCTACCTGCTTGCCGTACCTTCCTGTTGGTGTGGAGTACCTCCCTAGGGTTGGGAACCAGAGGATACCTTATTTGGCTCTCCCCTCATCATCTTCACCGAAGGTTGGAAGAAGCAATCCGCCTACTTTTTGTAGGGACAGGTTTTTATATAACTAAATTTGCATGTCAATTTGTTTTAATAATAACTTCCAATTTTACTATTTTTTTCTCTTCGTATCAATAACTTTCAAATCACTCTAATAATAATATACCCTCATTGTTTTTTCTTAACCATAATTAACATAATATTCAATATTTTTCAACAATTTTTATTATATTTCACCCTTATTTAATTTATTTAAAATAGCCTGGGATTTATAAACCATATGTAAGATAATGTGCACAGTATCTAGGTCATATCCTATTTAATAATATTTATTCCAGTTGTCGGATGTTGTCACCTCCGATTAGATACGGTATTGTCAACCAATATTGTAACCCTCATTAATAATAAGTTGTTAAGGTAAATACCTATTCATACTAAATTCATTACATATTTTTTTTCTACTGTAAAACCTGCATTATCGACAGCAGTGTACTAGCCTAGTACGTCGGATAATTAGCTAGTGTAAAAATTGTATATAGGGTATATAGGTTTTTTTTATTAAATGTGGTTGTACATACTTATATGTTTTATTATCCTACCATTTTAATAGTACCATTTTAATAGTATCAGTTAGGTACAGCAATATAGGTCACGTGGAGAAGAATTTATAAAATTCTTCCCTGGCGCTCAACACTACTTCTGAATATCTTCTTGGTCAGTAGTTCCCTTTCTTTTCATTACTCCTTATATTCATTTATTTTCTTTATCATTCCAGTATTTCATTAGGTACCGTCTTACTAGGGCGTGCAAATACGGCCTGATCCTTCCCTGAGCCCTACTGTTTAGTCTCTTCAATTTCCAGCTAGCCTATTTTGAGGAAACTTCCATAAATAAGTAATTATCCTTTAAAGCTATATCTATTCTGCCACAACAAAACCTCGTTTTTGTTACATGGTCTTTTAGGGAGATGGGAAATGGGATCTTGTTGCGGCAAAATAGTTGATGTTAAATTTTTTCTTATTATGACATCGCGTTTTCGTCCTTCACAGCACTCTCTTCTCTTAGCCACCTTTTCTGACGTCTCTATCTATCATACTACTTCCTATGTAAGTTTTACATCTCATAGCAGATCTTCCTCTTCTTCACTTCCCAGCGGGTCCCATTCCAATATTCTTTCAGTCGGCACCTGTGCTCTGATATTCTTTGCACAGGCTCGTACCATTGCATGGCTCTGTTTTCCAACTTTTTTGTAATTGGCGATTCTGCTTCCATCTGTTTCATATTTTCTTTGTTCTTATTCTACTCGCTCTGGTGATAGGTAAACATCATCTCATAAAGTTAAATTCAACTCTTTTTATTTTATTTCGTATTCTTGTTGTCATACTTCCACACTTCTGCTCCATGACCATATGGAGTAATATTCAGCAATATGCTCTGAAAGATCCTTTTTTTGTTTTTTCTGGTTAGAGTGTTGTTCCATATCACTAAATTTGAGTGATTTCGTTGACTGTTTGCTCCGTGCTATTTTCATTTCTAAAAATCTTTCATACAGTACCATCTAAGTAATATCTCGGTTTATATTACCATCTAAATATTTAAAAGTCTTACAACTCTTAATATGTAGTTTCTTAGAAACTTAAGTTCAAATCTGCAACTTCGGATCCAATAACATAAGAATTCGGTCTTATACATAATTATCTTGAGTTCCCATAGCTCCCACTCTTTGTGTCTTTGTGTTCTTCTTCTTCTTCAGGTGTCATCTCCGCTACGGAGGTTGGCAATCATCATAGCTATTTTAATTTTTGAGGCAGTAGCTCTAAATACTTGTTTTGAGCTGCATCCAAACCATTCTCTCAGGTTCTTCAGCCATGAAATTCGTCTTCTTCCGATGCTTCTTCTGCCATCTATCTTTCCTTGCATTATGAGTCGCAGGATGCCATACTTCTCGCCCCGTATCACATGTCCGAGATACTGTAGTTTTCTCTCTTTAATTGTAACTTCAACTTCCTTCTCTTTACCTATTCTTCTTAGTACTTCGTTGCTCGTAACTCTATCTACCCAGGAAACCCTCATAATAGTTCTATAGGTTCACATTTCAAAGGCGTTAAGTCGTCTCATTGTCTCTACATTTAACGTCCATAATTCCACTTCATAGTATAGTACACTGTATACGTAACATTTTGTTGGGCGTACTTTAAGAGCTAATGTTAAATCTTTGCTACATAGGACCTTTTTCATTTTCATAAAATTAGAACGTGCTTTTTCGATTCTGACTTTGATTTCTGCAGTGTAGTCATTATTTTTTGTTATAAGTGTTCCTAGGTAAGTGTACTTTTTTACTCTTTCGATCTGTTGGCCCTCTACTATCAAGATTTCCTTATTATTATGGTTGTTTTTACTAATTTTCATAAACTTCGTCTTTTTGATATTGAGAGAGAGTCCGTACTCCCTACTACATCTTACTATTATACTCATGAGTCTTTGCAGGTCTTTTAAACTATCTTGTATTATTACTGTATTATCTGCATATCTAATGTTGTTAACCAAGACTCCATTTACTCTTATGCCGGCTGTTTCATCTTCCAGAGTTTCCCGCATTACCTCTTCAGAATAAGCGTTAAATAATAGAGGTGACAGTATGCAGCCTTGCCGGACTCCTCTCTTTATTTCCATTTCTTTAGATGTTTCTTTTTCAATTCTTACTATTGCTCGCTGATTGTAATAGAGGTGTGTTATTAGTCTTAAATCTCTTTCATCTAGGTTTTTAGTTTTCAGAATTTCCAGTCGATCATGTCTTACTTTATCAAACGCTTTATTGTAGTCTTTGTGTTATATTCACCCATTTCTTTCTAATGTGCATTCTTCTCATTGTTCCCCACAGTTGTTTCCTGGGCACGCTATCGTATGCTTTCTCCAAGTCGATAGGAGTCATGTGTTTTAATATTTTTCTCTTTTTTCTGTTCTATCACTTGTTTTATGATGAATACTAGTTAGGCCTTACTAAATCCATAGAATACTATCATTTTATAATATACTATACTCTAATATACTATACTGTACTATAATATTGCACTTTCGTTTAGAACTTTTTAACCAGAAATAATTTTCTAAGGCACGTCGAATAATATATCGCTTATACTATTTTAGTGATTTTAAAACGGTACTTCCATCTACTACTCAAAAACCTTATTTTTGAGATCTCAAAATTCTCACGTTTTGAGTACAAACTCGCACCCCGTAACAAATACGAAAGTACGCCACTGACAAGAGTCGAAATCGGTAAAAATAAATCGCAAAAAATTTAAAAAGCTCATGCTCAAAAGTGCAAACCTTATATTGCCTCCCACGCGTATCCTAAACTCGCACCTTTTAAAAAATACGAAAGTACGCCCTTGACAGGATTGAACTCGGCACAAACAAAATTCGGAAAAAATTTAAAAAGCCTAAACCTCATATTGCCCTCCCACATCTATACAAAACTCGCACCCCTGAAAAAATACGAAAGTACGCCCCCAACAGGTTGAAATTGGCCCAAAAAATCCTTAAAAAATTTAAAAGCTTATATCCAAAAGCAGAAACCGCATATTGCCCCCCACACCTTTACAAAACTCGCACCCCTTAAAAAATACAAAAGTACGCCCCTCACAGGGTTGAGATCGGCACAAAAATCCTTAAAAAATTGAAAAAGGTTATATCTAAAAGCACATACCTCATATTGCCACCCCCATGTCTATACAAAACTCGCACCCGTTAAAAAAAGACGAAAGTACGCCACGGGCAGGGTCAAAATTAGCACAAACAAATCGAAATAAATTCAAAAAGCTTTAGTCCAAAAGCACAAACCTCATATTGCCCACCAACATCTAAACAAAACCCGTACCCCATAAAAAATACGAAAGTACTCCCCTGAGAGGGTTAAAATGGGAACAAAAATTCTCAAAAAAATTCAAAAGCTTATATCCAAAAGCACACACCTCATATTGCCCCCCCCCACACCTATACAAAACTCGCACCCCTTCAAAAACTCAAAAGTGCGCCCCTTACAGGATTTAAATATGCAAGAAAAAATCGCAAAAAATCAAAAAGCTTAAATTCAAAAACACCAAGCTAATTTTGTATTTTTTTTTTAACATTTCAGCCCTATGCAAAATTCGCACGCCTTAAAAAATCCAAAACGACGCCACTGACAAGGTTAAAACCAGCACAAAAAATTCGCAACAAATTCAAAAAGCTTGTGCGAAAGCACAAAACTATTTCGTGAGTTTTTTGAAAATTTTACACCTCTGCAAAATTCACACCCTAAAACATCCGAAGGGACGCCACTGACAGGGTTAAAATAGACACGAAAAATTCACAAATAATTCAAAAAGCTTAAGTCCAAAAGCACCAACCCCATTTTGTGGTTTTGTTGAAAATGTCCCCATTTCCCCCCTTTTTTCTCCCCATGGATACGCCACTGATTTATACTTGGTTTTTCAAATCCACATCAAACCATTAACAACGATAAAAGTTTGGCCAAAATAATGGAAGCCATACTGGCGGAGCTATGTCATTTTTTCTGTTTCTTTTTTATTTGTTTTACTTTTAATTTTTTTTTGACATTTCCTATCAAAAATTGAAAATTTCGATAAACGTATATTTTTCGCCTCGTCGATGCGCAAATTTTGATGCCTCGCGCGATTCGAAACGTTTCGCCATAAGTTGACAAAGTTGATGAAAAAGTTGACCCCAATTTGGTAGCCAGTATCCACCCCCACTCTTATCTTACGGATCGGAACGTGGTTCTTAGTTGCCTGGCACATAAAAACTGTGAAATATTTTGGCCATTTCTAAAATTTTGCAAACATTTAAAAACTCCGGGTACTTCGAGGGGTGAGTTCGTCATTTTTGGCCATTTCTTCAAAATTCCCCCTTTGCGAATTTTTTGCGCAGCCTCTGTTCGAGCTAGCGGTTCCAGTCAAAAAAGCACACTTATTCCTAACGCTTAGCGTCAAAACGCGCTAAAATTGTTTCGCGTTCGACCAACACACCCCCACCCCTATGAAAAACTCGCTCCCCTTAAAAAAAATAAAGTACGCCTCTGACATGATCGAAGTTGACACGAAAAAATCGCAAAAAATTCAGAAAGCTTAACCAAAAGCACAACATTCTTCGTTTAAAAGCACCCGATTTACGTCCATCTGAAAATTTTTTCCCCTTTTTTGCCATTTTTTTTCAATTTTTTCCTGCAACCCGCAAGTTTGCGATTTTTTTGTGACGTCCCTGTTCAAGCTAGCGCACTCCGGTCAGAAGTGACACTAATTCCTAACTCTTGGCTTTAAAACGCGCTCAAATTTTTTCGCCCTTGTCAATCGCACCCCCTCCCCTAAGCAAAACTCGTACCCCTTAAAAAATCCGAAAGCACGCCTTTGACCGAATCGAAATCCGCACCAAAAGTCATCAACCAATTTAAAAAGCTTAACTCAAAAGGCACAAATCTCCAAGCCTCTTACTTCCGAAACTACAAAACTCCCCAATTTGAATTATGTATATAGATAGAAGATAGAAAGGACGCCCCTGATAGGATTAAAATCGGCACGAAAAAATCTCTAATAATTCAAAAAGCTTAAGTATAAAAGTACAATGCTCGTGATGTGTTTGTTTGTTAAATTTAAGCCCTATGGCAAACTCGCACCCCTTAAAAAAATCCGAAACCACGCCACTGACAGGGTTAAAATCGACACAAAAAATCGCCAGAAATTCTAGAAGCTTATGTATAAAAGCACAAACTTCATATTGCCATCCCCACCCCTATTAAAAACTCGCACCCCTTAAAAAATACGAAAGTACGCCCATGGCAAAGTTGAAATCGGTACAAAAATTCTCCAAAAATTTTTAAAAGCTTAAGTCCGGAAGCCGAATCTTTGTATTGCTACTGACACACCTATACAAAACCCTCACCCCTTAAAAAATCCGAAACGACGCCACTGACAGGGTTAAAACCGGCACGAAAAATCCGCAAAAAATTCAAAAAGCTTGTCCAAAAGCATAAATCTCATTTTGTGGTTTTTTTTTTAAATTTCACGCCTATGCAAAATTCGCACCCCTAAAAAATCCGCAACCACGCCACTGACAGAATTCAAATTGTCACGAAAAATTCGCAAACAATTCAAAAATCGTAAGTCCAAAAGCATCCATCTGATTTTGAAGTTTTGTTGAAAATATCGCCCTTTTCCCCCCTTTTTTCCCCATGGATGCGCCACTGATTGAAACTTGGTTTTTCGAATCCGCGACGTCAAACCATTTACAACAATAAAAGATTGACCAAAATCGCAGCTATGGGAGCGGAGCTATGTCATTTTTTCTGTTTTTCTTATTTTTTTTTATTTTTAATTTTTTTTGACATTTCCCATCACAAAATTGAAAATTTCAAAAAACGTATATTTTTCGTCTCGTCGATGCGCAAATTCTGATGTCTCGCGAGATCCGATACGTTTCGCCGTAAGGGTGCTACTGGGCCCTGAACTCAAAAAGTTGACCTCATTTTAGTAGCCACCCTCACCCTTACCGTAGGTGTTGGAAAAAAAATCGAAGTTTTGTGGAGTATGGGAACTGTGGGATATTTGGACTATGGTGGAAATTTTACAAAAGTTTGAAAACTCTGGGTACACGAGGGACGACATCGTCATTTTTGGCCATTTCATCAAAATTTCCCCTTTGCAAATTTTTTGTGCAGCCCCTGTTCGATCTATCGGCTCCAGTCGAAAATCACACTTATTTCTAACCCTTAGCGTCAAAACACGCTAAAATTTTATCGCGTTTGACCAACCCACCCCCAACCCCTATGAAGAACTCGCTCCCCTTAAAAAAAAGGAAAGTACGCTCCTGGTAGGGAAAAACATTCAAATAAAAAATCGCAAAAAATTAAGAACGGTTAAGTCCAAAAGCACAACATTCTTCTCTGAAAAGCACCCGATTTACGTCCATCTGAAATTTTTTTTCAACTTTTTTGCCCTTTTTTTCAATTTTTTCCTTCAACCCGCAAGTTAGTGATTTTTTTGTGACGCCCCTGTTTGAGCTAGTATTCCCGGGTCAAAAGTGACACTTATTCCTAACCCTTAGCTTTAAAACCCAATGAAATTTTTTCGCCTTTGACAATCGCACCCCCCTCCCCTAAGCAAAACTCGTACCCCTTAAAAAATCCGAAAGCACGCCCCTGACCGAATCGAAGTCCTCACCAAAAATCATCAAAAAATTCAAAAAGCTTAACCCAAAATGCACAAACCTCTCCGCCTCGTACTTCCGGAGCTACAAAAACACCCCAATTGAAATTATGATATATGGATGGACGAATGTACGCCACCGACAGATTCGAAATCGGGAAAAAAAAATCGCAAAAAATTCAAAAACCTCAAAGCTGATATCGCCCTCCCACGCCTATACCAAACTTGCACTTATAAAAAATACGAAAATACGTCACCGACAGGGTCGAAATCGCCAAAATAAAATCGCAAAAAAAAATAAAGATTAAGTCCAAAAGTGCAAACCTCATATTGCCCTCCCACGCGTATCCAAAACTCGCACCCCTTAAAACATCCGAAACCACGCCACTGTCAGGGTTAAAATCGACACAAAAAATTCGCAAAAAATTCAAAAAGCTTAAGGCCAAAAGTACAAACCTCATATTGCCATCCCCACACCTATTCAAAACTCGCACCCCTTTAAAAATACAAAAGTACGCCCACGAAAGGGCTAAAATCGGCACAAAAAATTCTCCAAAATTTTTAAAACTTAAGTCCAACAGCACAAACCTCATATTACTACTTACACACATATATAAAACTCGCACCCTTTAAAAAATACGAAAGTACGCCCATGACAAGTGTTAAAATCGGCACAAAAATTTTTAAAAGCCTAAGTCCAGAAGCAGAAACCTAATATTGCTACTTACACACCTATACAAAACTCGCATCCCTTAAAAAATCCGAAACGACGCCACTGACAGCGGGCACGAAAAATTCGCAAAAAATTGAAAAGCTTAAGTCCAACAGCACAAACTACATATTACCGTCCCCACATCTATTCAAAATTCGCACCCCTTAAAAAAACGAAAGTACGCCCATAACAAGGTTCAAATCGGCACAAAAAATTCTCAAAATTTTTTAAAAGCTTAATTCCAGAAGCATGTACCTCATATTGCTACTTACACGCCTTTGCAAAACTCGCACCCCTAAAAAAATCCACAACAACGCCACTGTCAGGGTTAAAATCGACACAAAAAATAAAAAATTGAAAAAGATTAAAACCGAAAGTAAAAACCTCATTGCAATCCCCACACCTATTCAAAACTCGCACCCCTTAAAAAATACGAAAGTACGCCCATGAAAATTCTAAAATCGGCACAAAAAATTGTCAAAATTTTTTAAAAGCTTAAGTCCAGAAGCGCAAACCTTATATTACTACTTACACACGTATACAAGACTCGCACCCTTTAAAAAATTCGAAAGCACGCCCATGACAGTCTTGGAATAGACACAAAAAATTCTTAAAATTTTTTAAAAGGCTAAGTCCAGAAGCACAGACCTCATATTGCTACTTAAACACCTATACAAAACCCGCACCCCTTAAAAAATACGAAACGACGCCACTGACAGGATTAGAAGGGACACGAAAAATTCGCAAAAAATTTAAAAAGTTTAAGTCCAAAAGCACAAACCTCATATTACCATTCCCATATCTATTCAAAACTCGCACCCCTTAAAAAAACGAAAGTACGCCCATGATAAGGTTGAAATCAGCACAAAAAATTTTCAAAATTTTTTAAAAGCCTAATTCCAAAAGCACCTACCTCATATTGCTACTTACACACCTATACAAAACTCGCTCCCCTTAAAAAACCTAGACGACGCCACTGACAGATTTAAAACTGGCACGAAAAATTCGCAAAAAATTCAAAAAACTTGTCCAAAGGCTGTTATATCTCATTTTATGTTTTTTTTTTAATTTCACGCCTATGCAAAACTCGCACCCCTAAAAAAATCCGCAACCACGCCACTGACAGAGTTAAATTCGACATGAAAAATTCGCAAAAAATTCAAAAATCTTAAGTCCAAAAACACCAGTCTCATTTTGAGGTTTTGTTGAAAATATCGCCATTTTCCCCCCTTTTTTCTCCCCATGGATGCGCCACTGATTGAATCTAGGTTTTTCGAATCCGCCACATCAAACCATTTACAACAATAAAAGTTTGGTCAAAATTGAAGCTATAGGAGCGGAGCTATGTCATTTTTTCTTTTTTTTTAATTTTTTTTTAATTTTTTATTTTTTTGACATTTCCTGTCAAAAATTAAAAATTTTGAAAAACACACATTTTTCGCCTCGTCGACGCGCAAATTTTGATACCTCGCTCGAATCGATACGTTTTGCCATAAGGGCGCTACTGGGGCGTGAAGTCAAAAAAATGGCGCCCCTTTGGTAGCCACCTTCACCCTTACCTTAGTGGTGGGAACGTCATTCGCAGTTGCCTGGTACGTAAGAACTGTGGAATATTTTGGTGATTTCGAAAATTTTGCAAACACTTAAAAACTCCGGGTACTTCGAGGGATGAGTTTGTCATTTTTGGTCATTTCATCAAAATTTCCCCTTTGCAAATTTTTTGTGCCGCCCCTGTTCAATCTAGCCGCTCCAGTCTAAAATCACACTTATTCCTAATGCTTAGCGTCAAAACGCGCTAAAATTTTATCGCGTTAGACCACCCCATCCCCCACCCCTATAAAAAACTCGCTCCCCTTAAAAAAAAGGAAAGTACGCCCCTGGGAGGGATAAATATTCCATCAAAAAATCGCAAAAAATTTAGAAAGCTTAAGTTCAAAAACACAACATTCTTCTTTTAAATCCACCCGATTTACGTCCATCTGAATTTTTTTTTCAACTGTTCGAGCTAGCGTCACCGGGTCAAAAGTGACACTTATTCCCAACCCTTGGCTTTAAAACCCAAAGAAATTTTTTCGAATTAGACAATCTCACCCCCAACCCCTAAGCAGAACTCGTACCCCTTAAAAAATCCGAAAGCACGCCCCTGACCGAATCCAAATCCCCACCAAAAATCATCGAAAAATTCAAAAAGCTTATCCCGAAAAGCTCAAATCTCCCCACCTCGTACTTCCGGAGCTACAAAAACACCCCAATTTGAATTATGTATATAGAGATATAGGAGTAAAAGAAAATAAAGACAATTCTGCAGAAAGTACAAAATCCGACTCGTGGGTGTGACCACTTTCAATCCAAATGTACTTGCTGAAATTGAACAGACGACTAACAACTATGTGTCATCGCATAGATGAATATACAATAGAAAGCTGTCTAGTTGCTGTGGCCACTACATGCAAATTTTACTTTTAGGCGCTTCAGTATTGTTGGGGTGTACTACATTCCACCTGTCGGATACCGGGTTAAGAAGAAGAAAAATGTAATTATCTTTTAAACTACCCCGTATAACAGTACAAAACCTCATATTTTAAGAAATAGGATATCGAACAAAACCCAACAATATAAAAATTTCACAGGGTGTCCCATTAAAAAAAGAATTTATACGCAACCTCCGGTATTAATATATTAGTATATAATTCTCGAAATATTTATAATTGGTCGTTTATCTGCCTCATCCTGTATACATACATATATAATCACGATATTTCTGGCAACATCGCAACTATTCCTTTTTGTTTTCTATGTGATACTTTACGCCCCTTTATCAAATTATCAAAGAGCTGTGTGGGACCTTAATTGAAAATAAACTACCGCAATTGATTGGATAATTGGCCAATTTCCTCACAATACGCGTATGTTCCCACTGTCACTGTACTGGAACAATTAGGCAAGATTGGTTCGGAGACAAAGGGTAGTTAATTTCTTGGGCCTTGACTTTGACATAGTCACACTTAGTTGGGCATATACAAACATAATTCTTAATAACTTTTGAAGTAAAGCAAACTTAAACAATTTAATTATACAGGGTGTTTGGTAAAGAACGGAAATAGCTTAACCTTAGATTCCTGAGGTTAAAATAGGTCGACTTAAGCTAACTTACCTTTGTACGAAAGTTGATAATAACCGAAATACAGGGTGTCAAAGTTAAACTTCTATAAACTCAACATGAAGTAAAACCGTTTCTATGTAAAAGGTAAATTTAATAAAATTTTAAAAATCCCAATGCATTAAATAAAATAGGTTCATTCAGAACGTTTTCGAACCTATCAGTCCATCTTCAGTCAATCTAAAATACAATAAGTAATTCCACTATTAAAATTAAAAAGATGGTTGAACTTATATCAAAGTTAAAAAATGTGGTTATGATTACTTACTCATATATACTTGCTAACTAGCCCCAGAAGCAAACAATGGTTGTACTTATAATTCGATCTACATTATAGTGTTGTGAAATTGAAAACGCTAAACGCCGATGTTAAAAGAATACTTGCGGGAAGCCTATTTACAGATGCTAGCGTGTGTAGACACCAGGGTGTTGAAATCAGTTAGGGTTTGGGAAAACAGTACATTTACAGATGCTAGCGCGTGTTGACACCACCGTGTGCCGCGGTGTTGAAATCAGTTAGGGTTTGGAAAAACAGTACGTTTACAAATACTAACAGATTTCGACACCAGAGTGTTGAAAGCAGCTAGCTTTTTTAGTGGTTATGCATGCATATATGCTAACGGCTATTGACACTGATTTTATGTACCTGCTGCTGTGGAAAAATATTTAAGTGATTTAGGTACTAATAAATAATTAAACGTTGTTGGGATATAAACAATAATATATTAACACAAAAGAACAACATACAAAATAATGGAAAAAATAGGAAATAAGCCACAATTAAATTGAAAAAAAATAATTTTATTAACGTTTCCATGCCCAAATCGGGTGGCGTTGTCAAAATACAAAATACTACTAAATTTAACAAAAATGTTGTTGATTAGTAAAAATTCTTGTAATAATTTATTTAATCTGACTCATTTATATTGGCAAGGCTATAGTAATTTTGTTAATGGCAGCTCGGTAAAGGGATGCAGAGGATCTGTTAAACCATTCTCACAGGTGTCTAAGCGATGACGGTCTTATTCGACCTGGCCTTTCTTCTTCCGTATACCTTGCCTTGTATTATTAAATGGAGTATATTACACAGACTGAGTTTTATATATGGAAAGCCTCAATTATCTCGGAAACGGCATGCACGATTTTTTTTGTAGATTTTGGTGACAAAGGGTTTTCTAATGCGGCCGATATAATAGTGACAATTACATTGTGTCAGAGCTTCTTTTTTCTGTGCATCTAATGAATTTTCTTATTTCAAATGGAACACCCTGTATATTTTTGCGTTTTGAAGTCCTTAAGAAATGCTGATTATTTTTCGTGTTATATTCCCTACATATAAATACCATAATTTCGTAGTTATTTAGCTACATTTAATAAAAAAAAATTTAAACAAATTTAAAAAAATCAATTTTTTCAACCCGGGTACATTATTTTAGGTTCTTTTGATCATTGGAAACAAAAAAAGTCTTTTGTAATTTTTCTCTAAAGTTAATATTTTTGAGTTATTAACAATTTAAACCTGAAAAAGACAATATTTCATACCCCCTTCTTCCTTTCAAGAATCGTATTTTAAAAGTTACATACCTCCTTCATCCACTAGAATACCTCTTATTAAACTTTTAGAGATACAGTATAAGTGTCATATTATGATAGTGAACTTACATACCACCTTCATTCACTAAGAAACTCAAAATTTTAGAAAATGTTACATACCCCCTTCTTTCACTTAGGTCTTCATAGTATATTATTCAACGAGCATGCAATGATAGGCAGCTACTACTCACGATGAAGTTTGCGGTACGAGCCAAAGGCGAGTGTCGTAATTCATCAGAGTGAGTAATTACCATTACATGAGAGTACAATACTATACTTTTTCTACGCCCTTTTTTATTTTAATTAGTAAAAAAATAATATTGTCAGCTAGGTACTCGAGATTAAATTATAATATACAAAAATAAATGTTGCTATATAAAATTAAAAAAAAAACGGCAAATACTGTCTTGTGTATTGTAAAAAGACAACAAGAAATAGTCAATTCAAGTTCTATTCGTTTACGAAAGTTTTAAGCATTTTGTACCAATTGTCAATGTAATAAATAAGAAATGGCTATTATTGGTGGACGTATTTTATAAAGTTATAATGTACGTTTTTAAATTTAACTATATAATATAATATAATAATATAACTATGTTATAATATATTTAAGACAATATAACTTTATAAAATAAACACAATAGGTGTAAGTTATAAATTCCAATAAACACAGCAAATGCGCTAATGTCAGTCTCACTAAAAATGATAAAGGTCAAAATTCATACATACTAAACAAGGTATAAACGTAAAAGTATACTCAACCATTGTTACATTTTTTATAATTATGTATAATGTTAATCTCAAGTAGTTGATAATCATGTTTTTACTAATTAAAATAAAAAAGGTCGTAGAAAAAGTATAGGATTATACTCGCACGTAATGGCTATTATTCACTCTGATGAATTACGACACTCGCCTTCGGCTCGTGCCGCAAACTTCATCATCGTGAGTAATAGCCATCATTACATGATGAAGCTCGTTGAATAATATACTATTATCTGCGGTTTATATACAACTAATATACTAAAAGTGGCATGCACTACTTGAACCTTACTTCAGCCCGTGAGTAAGGACCCGTGAGTAATGACCCGTGAGTGATGAAGTAGTCCTCACAGGTAAAGTCTTGGGTATTATTATCTATTCATATTTCCCATCTAAATAGCTAATTACTATAAAAATGCCACAAGGAAATAGCCTAAGAACAACATTATTTTTATGTTGTTCTTTTGTGTTAATATATTAATATTTATATTCCAACAACGTTTAATTATTTATTAATACCTAAATCACTTAAATATTTTTCCACAGCAGTAGGTATATAAAATGAATGTCAATAGCCGTTAGCATCTATGCATGTATAACCACTAAAAAAGCTAGCTGGTTTCAACACTCTGGTGTCCAAATCTGTTAGTATTTGTAAATATACTGTTTTTCCAAACCCTAACTGATTTCAGCACCCTAGTACCCTAGTGTGAACACACGCTAGCATCTGTAAACGTACCTACTATTTTTCCAAAACCGAGGCAATAAAAGGAAAAAAAAGAAGCAGAAACCTGATGAGAAACATCACAGACAACCAACCTAACGCTAAAGGGCATGGATCTGCTGATTAATCTAATATTATTTTTTATAATTAACTATTTGGATGGGAAATAAGCCACTATTATATTAAAAAAAAATTTATTAACGTTCCGACGCCCAAATGGGGTGTCGTTGTCAAAATACAAAATACTACTAAATTAAAAGAAAATTGAAGTTGAAGTAAAAAATACTTTAAAATGTATAATATATGTCTGAATTGCCGATATAAATGAGTCAGATTAAATAAATTATTAGAAGAATTTTTTACTAAGCAACAAAATTTTTGTTTAATTTAGTTGCATTTTGTATTTTGACAACGACACCAGATTTGGCGTCGAAACGATAACAAAAATTATTTTTTTCAATTTAATTGTGGGTTATTTCCCATCTAAATAGTTAATTATGAAAATGCCACAAGGAAATAGCTTCAGAACAACATTATTTTTTATGATGTTCTTTTGTGTTAATTTATTATTGCTTATATCCCAACAACGTTTAATTATTTATTAATACCTAAATCACTTAAACATTTTTCAACACCAGTAGGTATATAAATTCAATGTCAATAGCCGTTAGTATCTATGCATGTATTACCACTAAAAAAGCTAGCTGGTTTCAACACTCTAGTGTCCAAATCTCTTAGTATTTGTAAATGTACTGTTTTTCCAAACCCTAACTGATTTCAGCACCATAGTGTCAACACACGCTAGCATCTGTAAACGTACTGTTTCTCCAAACCCTAACTGATTTCAACACCGCGGCACACCGTGGTGTCAACACGCGCTAGCATCTGGCTGGCCCCCCCACTTGCAAAAATTAAAAAACAAATAGCCCTGATTTATGAGCTATTTATGAGCTCTCATATTCCGCAAACTAAAAATTTTGAGCTCGTTCCACTGAGCAGGAATTTAATACCCTAGTGGGGGGGGCTGAGTCAGCCCCCCCCCACTACTTAAAAATAGGAATATTGAATCGGTTTTTGCGGCAGAATTACGAGCTATTTATGAGCTCTTGAAATTATATAGTTTCGATTTTTGAGCTCATCCCCTTCACCCCCAAACAACCCTTTAATTGATTTAACTTAAGAGAAAGATGCTGAGAAAACTTAAAATATGTCGTATTGCGGATATAATTCCTATAACTTATATACTCTAAGAATAAACTATTAAATCAAGGGCATTTCGATTATTGAGCTACAACCCCTTCGCAAGAAAACCACCCTATCTTCCCGGCTTAAGAGAAAGTTGTACTTAAAATGCGTTAAAGTAATTATTTGGCGACTACATATCATTTAATAATTTATAAGCTTCCAAATTACGCGCATTTAGATCAGTCAATTGCAATTTATTTTGTATAGTGCAGTCACTGAAGGTAAAAATCAACGATTACCTTCAAGTTCGGTGAACCTTCATCGATTTTCACGAAAATTGGTCAGTGGTTAGAGGATACGTCAAGAAACAAAGGTGACATGGTACCAACTTGCGCCTTTACCCTGAGGGTGGATACCGCCCCTTCTCCGGGGTGAAAATTATTTTATAAAAAATAACTGCACAAATCAATAAACGAACAAATTAAAAGCAAAATTTATTATATAAAGTTAATAAAATAAGTCAATACTTTTTAAGTTATTAAAGATCAAAGATTTTAATTATTTGTGAAAAAAAATGCATGTTTTGAAGAGGTTTTTTGTAAATCACTGAAAAACTGTAAGTTTTTACAAAAAAATTAATAGTAGTTTAATTCGTATAGCTTATATTCTAAGAATAATCTCTAAAATCACGCGCCTTTCGATCATTGAACTACAACCCCTTCGCAAGAAAACCATCCCATATTCCCGGCTTAAGAAATGGTTGTACTTAAAATAATTTAAATTAATTATTTGTCGACTATATATTGTTTAATAATTTATGAGCTCGCAAAATATACGCATCTCAATTATTGAATTGCCATTTTCTTTCTATAGTGCAGTCACTGAAGGTAAAAATCAACTATGACCTTCGATTTCGGTAAATCTCCATTCATTTTCACGAAAATTGGTGAGCGGATTTTGATACTATCAACTTTGTCTGGATCTTATTTTTGATGGGTATTTCTAAGTACTTTGACAAGTATTTAGTACCTAAGTGTTATAAATTGCATCTTTTTCCCGTTATTTAAGCTTGAACCCTTAGATTTGGACAGTCGCGGAAAAAAATATACATTTAATTACCAATAACTTACTTTAAATTAACATTAAAGGTTTTTCAAGTAAGCAATTTATTATATTTTTTATTAGCTTCAATTTTAGTGATGAAAACTTTTTTGTAAAAACTTACAGTTTTTGAGTCATTTATGAAAAATCGCTCTAAAGCATGCATTTTCTTTCCAAAAATTAAAATATTTGATCTTTAATAACTCAAAAAGTATTGATTTATTTCAATCACATTATGTAACAAATTTTGCTTACAATTTGTCCCTCTCTCGATTTGTGGGGTTATTTTTAATAAAGTAATTTTCACTCCCGAGAAGGGGTGACATATACCCCAGGCTAAAACCCCAAGTTGTTATTGTCAATTCGTGAAAATAAATGGAGATTTACCGAAATCGAAGGTAATAGTTGATTTTTAACTTCAGTGACTGCACTATAGAAAGAAAATGGCAATTCAATAATTGAGATGCGTATATTTTGCAAGCTAATAAATTATTAAACGATATGTAGTCGCCAAATAATCAATTTAAATTATTTTAAGAACAACTCTCTCTTAAGCCGGGAAAATGGGGTCGTTTTCTTGCGAAGGGGTTGTAGCTATATAATCGAAAGGTGCGTGATTTAAGAGTTTATTCTTAGAATATAAGCTATACGAATTAAACTACTATTAACTTTTTTGTAAAAATTTACAGTTTTTCAGTGATTTACAAAAAACCTCCTCAAAACATGCATTTTTTTCACAAATAATTAAAATCTTTGATCTTTCATAACTTAAAAAGTATTGACTTATTTTATTAACTTTATATAATAAATTTTGCTTTTAATTTGTTCTTTTATTGATTTGTGCAGTCATTTTTTATAAAAGAATTTTCACCCCGGAGAAGGGGCGGTATCCACCCTCAGGGTAAAGGCGCAAGGTGGTACCATGTCACCTTTGTTTCTTGACGTATCCTCTAACCACTGACCAATTTTCGTGAAAATCGATGAAGGTTCACCGAACTTGAAGGTAATCGTTGATTTTTACCTTCAGTGACTGCACTATACAAAAGAAATTGCAATTGACTGATCTAAATGCGCGTAATTTGGAAGCTTATAAATTATTAAATGATATGTAGTCGCCAAATAATTAGTTTAACGCATTTTAAGTACAACCTTCTCTTAAGCCGGGAAGATAGGGTGGTTTTCTTGCGAAGGGGTCGTAGCTCAATAATCGAAATGCCCTTGATTTAATAGTTTATTCTTAGAGTATATAAGCTATAGGAATTATATCCGCAATACGATATATTTTAAGTTTTCTCAGCATCTTTCTCTTAAGTTAAATCAATTAAAGGGTTGTTTGGGGGTGAAGGGGATGAGCTCAAAAATCGAAACTATATAATTTCAAGAGCTCATAAATAGCTCGTAATTCTGCCGCAAAAACCGATTCAATATTCCTATTTTTAAGTAGTGCTGACTCAGCCCCCCCCCACTAGGGTATTAAATTCCTGCTCAGTGGAACGAGCTCAAAATTTTTAGTTTGCGGAATATGAGAGCTCATAAATAGCTCATAAATCAGGGCTATTTGTTTTTTAATTTTTGCAAGTGGGGGGGCCAGCTCAACACGGGTCTGTAAATGTACTGTTTTTCCAAACCCTAACTGATTTCAACACCCTGGTGTCTACACACGCTAGCATGTGTAAATATGCTTCCGGCATCATGGTGAGACTTTAAACGAGAACCCTAACAACCATTTTGGGCCAACGAGGTCTGCCAAGTGTCAAAAGTTTGTAAGGAACTACTTGTCGTGACAGTGACAGTTAAGGAAAAGGTAGTCGATTTTAAAAAGTTTCAACATCAGGTTGATCCAAAAGAATGATGTGATAGAGATTTTAATATCTGAAATGTCTGCTATTTAAATCTATTGTTTTTAAAGGAGAAAAAGACAAATGTGTTTTATTACAGAATTTAAAACTATTTGTATTTAACTGTTAACTAAAAATTGACTATAAAATTACACTGATTAAATTACATGTAATTGAAAAGAAGAATGTGAACTGATTGGTAATAATGATAAAGATAAAACAGGTGGTGATGACAGAGAAGAAAATTAAATTTTGAATTGGCATACAGAAATATATGCAGAAAATTAAAATCTAGGCAAAATTTTATTTGGATTTTGTTATTTTTTTTTTTTTTTTATTTCAATTAACGTGTCTCGGCTGCTGCGGCCATTGACACAAGGAACATTACAATAACAATAAATAATTAAGTAAATTTACAGTAGGTGGTATACTTTACAATATTTAAGGAACTCTATCACATTACACAATTTGTTTTTAGAGTTTAAAATAGTACACAAATTTCCGTGGATGCCATATTTGGTCCGTCCTGCTGCGCAGTGGTTGCACTCCACAAGTAAGTGCAGTACACTTAGCCGAGTGTTGCAGTGTTGGCAGTTTGGAGGTTCTTCAGGAACCATCAAATATCCATGGGTTAGGCGAGTGTGCCCAATTCTGAGCCTTCTGATGATGGTCTTCGGTTTCCTTTCCATTTTTACCAGTCTAGGTCCTAAAATGCTTGGTTGGATGGACTTTAATTGGGTAGTGCACTTGCTCCACTGATTTTGCCACATTGAGGTAGATAACTTTTTGATTTCAGTTGTTATGTGTTGAAACAACTGAATATTTCATCTGTAAGATCATAGCGACGTGCTTCCTTTGCTGCGTGGTCAGCATTCTCGTTTCCTTTGATACCAACATGTCATGGATTCCATATAATCGAAACTGAAGTATTTGATTTAGCAAGTGCTGTACATTTTTCATGGATTTTAATAACTATTGGATTTGTTGTATAAATTTTTCTAATTGAATGTATGGATGATAATGAGTCTGTGCAGATTGCTAAATTTTTGGTACCCTGCATTGGAACCTGTAGAGCTTTGAGTATGGCGTAGAGTTCAGCTGTGAAAATACTAGTCATCTTGGGTAGTCTACACATGGCTAGTGTATTATTTGTGGAAGTAACAGCACATCCTACACTTTCTTCATCTTTAGATGCATCTGTGTACATTATGTTATCAAACTTGCCTCTATTAATTATATCGTTAAAAGTTTGTCTCATGAGTATCGTGGAGGTTTCCATTTTCTTATATCTGCACAAATTTACGTTAAAGGCAGGTAATATTTTTAGCCAAGGTGGAGTATTGGGCTGAATAATGGGGGTGGTGAGATTAAGGTCAATATTTTCTAAGAGTGGCAATAGGAACTGTAGAGATGAATTGGAAATAGCTGAACTGTGTGTTCCCGTTAACTGAATATTTTTAATGAGTTGGCAAGATATATAATTAGGATTTGCAGAGACCTTGGCAAAATAGGAGTTTAATAGACGTTGTCTTCTAATATTTAAAGGGGGTTCACACGATTCGACATATACACTTTCTGTAGGACTAGATCTAAAGGCTCCGAGGCATATTTATAATGAAGTGTTTTGAATTGTATCTAGTGACTTTAAATAAGTTTTAGGGGCAGTAATATATAATATAGATCCATAGTCTAACTTAGATCTTATTAGGGCTCTGTATACTCTTAACAGTATTTCTTCTTCGGCTCCCCATTGGCGATTGGCTAATGATTTTAAAAGATTTATACTTTTTGCAGCATTGGCTTTGGTTTTTTCTATATGCCTCTTCCATGTTAATTTTTTGTCAAAAATTACCCCTAGAAATTTGTGGTTTCAACTACTTGTAGTGGATACCCTTTTAATGTTATGTGTGGAAGAGTTTGCTTATATTTTTTGCTAAAGTTAATTACTTTAGTCTTTGTTGGTGAAAAGCTAAAACCCATTTTATTAGACCAGTGACATATGTTATCAATGGTATTTTGCAAAAGTGTACTAATGGAGCTTGTTACTTTACCCGAACAGTAAATGATTAGATCATCCGCATAGATATTATGTTTGACAGGAGCTTGTATTAAGGAACTAACGTCGTTAAGAAGCAGTAAAAATAAGGTTGTGCTAAGGACTGATCCCTGAGGCACTCCTGTCTCCAGGATATATGAGGGAGACATTTTACCATTAGCTGAGACTTTGAAACTTCTGTTAGTTAAAAAATTCTCAACAAACAGATATATGTTTCCAGATAAATTAGACTCTTGCAGTTTTTCTAGAATTGCCGGCCTTGATGCTGTGTCGAAAGCACTTTCTATATCGAGAGAGACAGTTACAAGATTATTTCTATTAGAGAATGCCTCTATGATGTCGAGTTGAAGAGTGATAAGATTATCCATTGAGCAACGATTCGGACGAAATCCTGATTGGGCAGAACTGATAATGTTACGTGTTTCAAGATACCAAAGTAAGCGTTTGTTGACAATTTTCTCCAGGAGTTTGCAAAGTGTGCACGTTAATGAGATGGGTCTAAATGACGTAGTTGTATTGGTAGAAGTATCATTTTTTTTAGTGGAATAGTTATAGCTTGTCGCCAAAATGATGGAAATTGGTTACCTAGCCATATGTTGTAAAATTCTAGTAACTTTATTAGGGAATCTTCATGAAGATGTTTTAGAAATATCGATGGAATGTCATCCGGCCCTGCAGCACTATGTTTTAGGGAATTAACAGCTTCGAGTAATTCGTCGATCGTTAGTGGGAGATTGACAGGATGCTCATTGGAATAATTTGAATTGTTATGTGCAAAACATTTATTTGATATATTTATAGTTCCACACGCGCTGGTATTATGTTTTGTTTTACTTGAGAAGTATTTGGCAAGTGTATTTACAATCTGCTGATCATCAGTTATGACATTATTATCTTCTATAACGGCTAGAATTTTATGTGTTGTAGGTATATCTACCTTTCATCTGTTTTATTTTAGTCCATATTTGACTAGGAGGTGTGTCAGAAGTTATGCTACTGATGTATTTGTTCCACGAGTCCTTTTTGCTTTCTTTTACAATTCGCTTAGATTTAGCTCTTCGTTTTCTAAAATTTATTAGATCCGCTTGGTTTTTAGTTTTACGGAATCGGTTTAATGCTATTTTACAATCTTTTACAGCTAGTTTTACAGCAATTCATTCCACCACGGAACACATTTTTTAGAGGGATCGATATGGTATTTACCGATACATTTTTCAGCAGAATTTATAATGCAATCAATCAGCATATTAAGATCTTCATCAGCAGAGTTCATAAAAGACATTTGATCTGTCTGTTCCTTGACAGTTAAACTAAATAGATCCCAATCAGCGTGAGCAATTTTCCACTTAATTTTGCTTTGTCTTTGTGAGTTATCATTGTTAGAAATTAAAATGGGAAAATGGTTGCTGCCATAGAGACTTTCCAGTGTTTTTCCATGTAAGATGTGTAGATAATTCTGGATTACAGATGCTCAAATCAATGGAGGAGAGTGTACCCGTTTGGATATGAAAGTATGTGCTGCTTCCAGTGTTTAAAAAATTAAGGTTGGAATTGATTATGATATTTTCGATCATTTTACCTCTACCGAAAGTATTACCGGAGCCCCACATAGTGCTATGTGCATTAAAATCTCCAACTAGGATAAAAGGTTCAGGAAGTTGGTTAATTAGGCTTGTAATTTCCAGAGCAGTTAGGGTGTGATGTGGAGGAATGTATACGTTACAAATTACAATTTTATTTGGACACCAGGCAGTTACGGCGACGGCTTCTAGAGTTGTTGTTAAGTGGAATTCTTGGTGGAATATATCTGTAGAAATAAATATAGAGCTACCACCACTAGCTCGTGCATGTGATGTTCGTATAAAGTGATAGGAAGCATAATTTTTAAGGTATGGGTTATGGTTACTAGTAAAATTGGTTTCTTGCAAACAAATGATATCTGGAGAAGTATCAGAAACAAGTAGTTGAAGATTTTCTAGATGAGGGTAAAACCCATCACAATTCCATTGAATTAAACTGAATGGGATGTATTACAATGGGAGATTTGTGAGTGCTGCGACCTTTGAGATCGATCGGAAAGGTACTCATCGTCAGATTGTTCGCATGATGAACTTAAGTCTGCTAAACTTGCGGTTTCAGAGCTATCCAGTTCTAGTTGCTTTTTGATATTTTTACTTAAACGGGTAAATCGGTTTTTTACGGTTCTATCTGAAAGGGTTGGGTATATAGCATGTAGGTTTAAAAGTATACTTTTTACATCATCCGTGAGCTTTTTCGCTTCCGAATAAGGATCAGGGTGTCCGAAAGTATTTTCAAGGAAGAAAATGAAATTATCTATGGGTATCTTAAAAGTTTGTGGATTTTGTTTGTATGCTTCTTGGATTGTTCTCTTGGTGGTTTCGGTTAATACTGATTCTGTTTGAATATGAGCTTTGTGCTTTTTTTTCTTTGCTTTGTGTACTTTTTCGGAGGAAGCTGATACAGGGGGGGGCATCACTAACGATGGTTGAGCTTCTTTCTCAGAAATTTCAGGGCTTGCTTGTTCACTATGAGTTTCTATTTCAGAGTGGCCTCGTTTTTGAGACACTTGTGTTATAGAGATTTGGTCTGATTGTGTAGTGTCAGTGTTGGAATCCATATTCTCGGTTTGTGGATCTTTGGTATTATGTGTAGAGGGACAAGAAATTTCTAAAGATGAATTAGGGCTTGCTGGAATATATTCGGTTGAAATTGTATTGTCAGTTGAAGGATTTGGGCAGTTGGAGGCTATATGTCCGGTTTGTTTACAGATAAAGCAATGTACTTTATCTGTAGAAAGAAGATTCTGTGTTCATAATCTTCAAAGGAAATAAGTACTGATGTTTGTAATTCAAAATTTTCGGAGGTAGGGTAAACATAGACTTGGCGTCTGAAACTTAATAATGTGAATATTCGTCCCCAGGAATGCCTGCTCTTAAATAGGATAAAGGAGATGCTATGCGAAGTCCAAGATTTTTAATGCTATTTTCAACTAAGTCATGTGGTATGAACGGTGGAACGTTAGATATAATTATTCTTTTAGCAGGGGAAATTAGTCTTCGAATATTTAAAGAAACATTTCCTATCTGTACTAAGGGATGTGAATCTATAAGCTGGTCGACAAGGTTAGAGCTAGAAAGATAGATACAAATACGATTGTTTGATATCCTAGATGCAAAAGAGACGTGCTTAGGGCCTATAATATCACCTATAACTTTAACGTAATCATGCAATTTCAGGTTGTCTTCGGCATGCATCACAATGGCGTCATATTTGCTAGGGAGTGTTGGCCGCGGAATAGCTTTCGCAACTGCAGAATAGGATTGGTTTAATGTTTGAAACTGAGACATATTTTCTGTTAGTGTGTTTGCTACGCCACTGCTCATGTAGTCAAAAGCAATTGCGTTGTTGGCTGAAAATTATAATTTAACTTCTATGTGTTACGGTAAAAGTTCGGTTTTTCATCCATTTTAAAATAAAAATAGATTGCCGCCTGTAAGGCAATCCTATTTAAATTTTTCTTTTATATTTTTAACAGTAAAAACAAGAAAAAAACCTCAACTAATTATGAATGAATTACACATACATCAATTTGTAGAAAAGGTTCACTAATGACACTGTTTTTTGTACTACGTTTTTAAAAGCACGATAAACTACACAACCTACTCGTTCAACGACTCGTTGTGGAATCTGACTTTGTTATTTGGTTGTATATATTGAAGGGAAATATTTTTATTTAAATGTGAATGAAAATTTTTAAAATAATAAATTGAAGTTACAGATATTATAGTCAAACTTATAGTAGGAGATGAGTATGATTAAAAATTGCATTTATTATGAAACATTTTTAAAAGTTGAGAATTATTTCTAAAATCATTTTTAAAAAACATTTTTAAAAGTTGAGAGGCAACGTAAAGGTTTTTGCTTAATATCGTTGTAGTTGCACCCGAAAAATAACTTAAAACCATAAAAATTTTCAAAAGTGTATCGAAAATTTCTTCATATTTAATTTGCCATGCAATGACATACATATGTGAGAACTGGCACAATTATTATGGTTTCAAGTTTATTTTTCGGGTCTAACTACAATGATATTTATAATTATGCAAAAAATTATGTTGTATCGCAGAATTAAAATGCGTTTATCTCGAAAACAGTTGAGATTAGCGAGATGAATACAGTATACCTTTTTTAAGTAAAAATATTAAGAGAATAAAAATCTTTATTCAAAAAGTATGTAGAGTGGGGGATAAAAAAAATTGAACGTACTAAATGAGCGCTGAAAGGCGTATGTGGCGACCTCTGGGTAATAGAATTGGAAAGAAATCCTTTGTAAAAGGTATAAAATTTTCTTTATTCAAAATCCCTTAAAAGGGCTACATCACAACAAAACGTTTTCGATTTTTAGAAAAAATCATCATCAGTGTTCGATAAACTGGATGCTAGCTGAGCCACAAAAGAAAATATCTGGGTAAAAACCCTTTACATAAAATATAGATGCCTTAAAAGTGCATACTTCAATAAAAAGGCCTGTGATGGTCACATGGCAAACAGGATAATGCCCTAAGGTAAAGTGTACAGATATACAGGTATACTTTACCTTAGGGCATTATCCTGTTTGCCATGTGACCAAAACGGGCCTTTTTATTGAAGTATGCACTTTTAAGGCATCTATATTTTATGTAAAGGGTTTTTACCCAGATATTTTCTATTGTGGCTCAGCTAGCATCCAGTTTATCGAACATTGATGATGATTTTTTATAAAAATCGAAAACGTTTTGTTGTGATGTAGCCCTTTTAAGGGATTTTTAATAAAAAAATTTTATACCTTTTACAAAGGATTTCTTTCCAATTTTGTGATTGATGGTATACAGCCAACTACAGGAAAACTTTTTCTTTTCCTTGTGGACTCTGGGTAATACTTCATTTGCGGTGTTACCAAATTTCGTGTTGTTATCCCATGCTTGTTAGGAAATATTCAAGAATAAATAAAATAAAATTATAGCTTTGACCCCCTGTATTCCAGTTATTATCAACTTTCGTACTAAGGTAAGTTGGCTTTAATCTACCTATTTTAAGCTCAGGAATCTAAGGTTAAGCTATGGCCCATTATTTATCAAACACCATGTATAATAATTAATTAATATGAAATAACAATATCTTTATACATAGTTTGGTCAATTCCATGGACATGGCAATTTTCACTTATTTATGGAAACTCTCAAAAGTTAAATGGATCTTAAGTGAATCCATTCTCTTAGATTTCGCCATCAAATGGTTGGTGTTCTTCCTATTCTAGTCCAGAGAAATAAGGCATTGTTGTGAATTTAACCTGACAAAGTTTTTGAGTTTTACGGACCTCGATAACCAAAATTAAAAGCAATAATATAAAAGCAATTAATAGCAATAATTTAACGGCTACTATTATAAAATATAAAGCATTTTAAACGGATTTGAAAATAATTATTTGATTTAAAACGTTTTTCTATTCTCATGCTGTATATCAATTATGATGTCATTACCTGTATCATAATGAACTTCATTATTATACAGATTTTCATTAAGATACAGATTTTTAACCAATAGAATCGCGATATGGCATTCGCGATAAAGGTGGCACACGCGCAGTGATCAATGGCGAGTCAAATACATACGCTTTGACAGTTCTGAATATGTAAACAAACTGACAAACTACTTAATTTGTTTGCGTTACAAAATTAATAAATTTGAATATATTTTTTGTTGCGAATGATCATAGAAAAAATCGTGTATACAACTTGCATTTAATTATCATTATGAAGCTCGTACTCTATACGAAACTCGCCGCTGGGCGGCTCGTTTCGTTTCCCTCATAATCGCTTCATAATGACCATCATTAAAGGCTCGTTGCATAATATATTATTATAGATTTAAAATGGCTTTAAAATTTAAAAATATTGATTTACTAATTGCTTGCTTTGAAAACAAACAGTAAATAATTAAGAGGAATGCATAATTTTTAATAAATTTAAAGCGTGTATGTAAAGACCACTCCAGACAGCAATTATTATTGTGACAAATTTATTTTTATTAATAGAATAATACGCAACCTCTGGTAAAGACTTTATGCAAAATAGAGAATGTTTAAAATTTCAATAAATAATTCAGAATATACTGGCTTGGACTCTATAATATGAAACAAACTAAAATATTTGAAACAAAAAAGAAACCATTTATGACTCTTTGCATGCAAGGTAAATGACACATAACGCATTAGACGCTATATTTTTTTTTTACTCTACTTCCTGTTTCACCGACATTACCTTCATCTTATTTAATTTAATTGTGACACCCTATATTGTTTTGCATATTGTAAAAGAAATTGTTATTCCAAGTTTGGCAGGAAAAAGTTATTGAAACAAATAATAAATCCCTTTACAGTCAAAGTTATACGTAAAGTTAAAGAATAGGTACCTAACTTTATTTTCTAAGCCACTGTAGTAAAATTAATAATCTCCTGAAATGTTCGAAGTGGTTGCCGTTCACTTCCTGACAATGATCGAGCCTATTATATTTGTCACACTTTTCAAGACCTCTCCAGATATTAGTTCACATTCATCAATAATTCTTTGTTTCAAATGCTGCATGTTGATAATCTAATATAAACTACGTAATTTTAGCTAACCCCCTAAGAAAAAATCTAAAGGATCAAGATCCAGAGAACGAGCGGGACACTCTATGAAACCTTTACGTCCACTCCTTTGATTTGGAAAATTCGCAATGAAACAACTGCTTCTTCGTCTTCTTGCCTATCTATTCAATCTCAAATTAAACCGTTAATTTGTAATCTCACATTATTCTTAACTTCTTAAACTTTTATAGTTTCACCGTGTATAATTGAAACATTGGTAAATATATCGAGTAATATTTTAATTATTACAGTCCAGTGAATTTTTTGCAATCTTAATAAATTTCCAAATCGTAGTATTTCCATTTGAACTTCCTAAGTGTTACAATAGCTTGATTAAACTGTAGTTTGCAAGTTCATTGTTCTTGTTACCATGCAAGTTATTGATGACTTGTATATTTTGATGAGACTATAAATTAACCAAAGGGACTATTTTTAGTCGCAGTCTATTTAGAATAGATACCTCGTTAACAAGTGAGTAAGTCATTGTTGGAAGTTACGTCACTAGAGTGTAATTATTAGTAACTGTCATTAAGGGCAGTCTGTTATAACTAGAGACTGGAAAATATGCACTAAAAAATGTCTAAAATATGCATGCAATATGCATTTTAAAACAAGCTGAATATGCACAATTAACATGCAAATATGCATTTATATATGCACTTATTTTTATATGAATAATTTTATGGTTTACGTTAAATACATAAATAAATAAAAAATAATAAAAATAAATAAATAGGTTTGAATTTAAACCAAATTGTATTATTATTTCTTAATATATTTTTTTAACTTCAGGTTTTGTGACAAATAAAACGGCAAAATATTTTATTTTGACCACAAGATAAATAAGAGTACAATAAAATAAATGTACATATTTTTATTGTTACAATATTGATTCATATTTTCTAAACTAATATTATAAAAAGAGTACAATAAAACAAATTTACATATTTTTATTGTTACAATAAATAATCATATATTGATTCATATTTTCTAAACTAATATTATGTCTTCTATCTGTTAATATTTGTTTATAGGCAGAAAAAGATCTCTCAACGTCACAAGATGTAATTGGGGCATATTTAAACTTTGCTATTAGAGACGGATCCATATTAATATTTTCATCGAAGTTTCCAAAATTGATTATATTATTTATTGAACGCAATAAAGTGAAACCCTCATTTTTGTTTAAAACGTCATCAAGTTTATCTTTAATTTTTACTCCAATTTCCCCATTCAGATTTGTTATTTTCTGTTTAACCGAATCAACAATAGACATACTATTGTGAAGACATAAATTTTGAGCCTCTAATTTTGTAATTGAACTTTCAATGATATCGAAATTCGATTTTATATACAACAATTGATTTTTAATAGACTTTTCTTTAAAAATATTTTGACAGTTATCAATAGCGGTACAAGTCGGATCAAAACTTGAAATAACGCTTTTGATGTCGTCGTAGTGTTCAGATAAAAATATAGCACTTTTAAGCCAAGTTCCCCATCTGGTTAATACTGGTTCTGGTGGTAAAGGAATATCGGGAAGCATCTCCCTATATACCTGTACACGTAGTGGTGCTTTCAGAAATACTTTTTTTACATTATTTATTAAGGTGTTTACATTGGGAAATTCAATTCTAACTTTCTCTGCAACTCTGTTTAGGCCGTGCGCCAAACATGTACAGTGAATTAAATTAGGGAAAAAGATTTTAAGATTGGATGCAGCTTTCATCATATATGAGGCGGCATCACTAAGCATTAATAATATTTTTTCAAATGGTACTTGATCAGGTAAAAAAAAATTTGTTAGGGATTCGTTAACAAATCTAGCTATTGTAGCATAGTTTGTTTTTTCCAAACATTTTACACTAATTAAGTATGAGTTTTTAAAATCGCCAGAGTCGTTAAGAACTCCAACAATTAGATTCGCAATTTGTCGACCCTTTGTATCCGTTGTTTCGTCGACGGAAATCCAAAGATAATCGGCTTTTAACTGATTTTTAATACTCGTCATCACATCTTTGTAACATGCACTGACATATTTTTTCCGAAGAGTTGAAGAACTTGGTATTTGAGCTGGTTTATCTTTAATCTTGCAATAAGTTTTTAAAAAGTTTTGACACGATTTATGTTCTAACTTGTGCAGAGGGATATTGCAGTTCAAAAAAAAATGGCATAAATCCTTTGCAAAGGTTTCTTGCCCAACTGACGTATTCTGAATCTGCAAACTGTTCTGTAGAATCTGCTGGCGAGGTTTATTATCATTTTTTGATAGCTTAGTTTGGTGAAGTGAAGTTTTTATGTGTTGAACTACTTGGAATTTCTTTTGACATGGAATCTGGAATATAATGATAATGATGTTTTAGATGTTTTCGTAAATAGATACCTACATTAAAATGATCAAACTTTTTAAACCTCCCCCAATTTTTTTTTATTTCTCAAAGTGAAATTGAAATCGTCAAACAATAAAGTACAGTCAGTGTACCGTAGTATACAGGGTGGGCCACTCTCAACACCTCGCTCTGTATAAGCCAAACCGTTGCGAACTTTAAAAAACAGTTTTTGAAGAAATGGGACGGTTTGTCATTTTAGAATAGACAGACACATAGATGTGCAAAGAAGTTTGATAAGTTTAAAAATCTATTGAAGTGGAGAACTTACCTTTTTATCACAAATGGTGCAAAACATACTTTCACTGTCGATAACTTTTAGATGATTGTTACTTCCAATCCAACTTCTGAGAAGACTTGATTTTTCCCTTGCTACTTTAGGCATTTTCACAATAATAATAAAATGATTTTTTTACACAGTATAGTCAATAACTTGCAATCACAAAAGTTGAATAATCGGCGATTGATTTAAGACTAACCATTCATAAAATAAAATAATCTATCCTACCCTTAAAACAGTGTTGCCAACTCGACCAATATAGTATTTGCCAAACCTCACAAGAATGATGGAATGATCAGTTCAACAGTAGGTATTCCATTATCAACTAATAAAAAATCCCTATAGCAAGCATAACCCAGTACAGATAAATTATTTGTTTTAAAAAATGCTGAAACATGATCCTGTAGTTAATAGTAATCTCATGGTCCACAGACATAAGTACTAATATAAACATTATTGAAGGCGAAGGGATTTGCTGATGTAGGTGTGTATGTGTGAATGGTTAAACATTTTTTGTTAGGAATCAGATTTGACTCACTGATATCAGTTTCAAGTTCCTGTGAGAGAGTTCCTAAGTTGTTTTAGTAATTGTAAGGCCAACATAAAAATTTGTTCTGAATTAGAAGATTTTCGATTTTTACTAAATAATTTTTATATTATTTAATATGCTAGAAAATATGCTATATGCTAAACAAGAAATAAATAAGCTAAACAACACAAAAATATGCCAAATCTAGCATAAAATAAGCTAAATTGGCAACGCTGCCTTAAAATTTCGTTTTGGTTGGTTTTCCCAGAATAATTCATAGTTGGCCGACACCAGCAGAAAGTACAGGTAATATTTGTAATGTTATTCAAAATATAATCGGTATTTACTTAGGTAATTTGTAAATTCTGAGAAGTCTATAAATCTTAAATATCCGGATAATGATACCTGCAGCTATAAATAACGCCCATTATGTTTATGGGTACAACAACAAAGGAGCTTAACAGCAAAATATTTACTTTCACATTTTATTTTAATGGATGTTGATGTTACTAATATATACCTTATTTTTAAATGGGGTAGAGTAAATTCCCATCAAAATATGCATTTATATGCTCTTAAATCTCCAAATATGCAAGGCATATGCATTTATGAAAAACATGAGAAATATGCAGCATATATATGCATATGCATTTTGCATATAATCCAGTCTTTAGTTATAACTTATAAAGTTACCTCACCAACAACTATAGTGTAATTATCAGTAGCTGTCAATAAAACCATATTCTTATTCCACTCTTCAACCATTTATTTACCATCGTCGATCGAGAGGAATCGGACAAAAGGGCATTAGAAAGCTATTCGATCCTGATGTTTACATCGAATTATCCAATTGCTCCTTCGAGACGTATAGAACCAGCGACCTACGGATGACATATGTTCCGGATGTTGGCTGCCAGTATGGCTATCCTAACTTTACTTACTGTTATTCGGAATTGTCTGGTTGTAGATGTCTAAAACCACTTTCTCGGGTTTGGAAGCCAATATCATTGTCCTCTAATTGGTCCTCTCTTTCCAAATACCTTACCCTGAAGAATGGCTTGCAACAAGTCATATCTCTGTTCACCTCTCAAAACATGACCAAGATATTCTAATTTGCCGTATTTGATTGTGTTAATAATATCGTATTCCTTGCCTATTCTACGTAGTCTCAACATATGTTACACGATTCACTCATGAAATTCTTTAAGAAGGCCTTGAAGTTTCTTAAAGAAACTTCAGAAAGTGTCTAGGCCTGTTCCATATAATAACGTAGAAAATAAATAGCATCTTATTATAGAAATATTGGTACCGAGTGGTAATTCGTGACTTCTGAAAAGAGTCTTCATCGTTACTAATGCTGATCTTGTGTTTCGTATGCGTTGTTTTACTTCGAATTGTAAAAAATTAATACAGTATAAGGAAAAAAAATACTCGTTGGTGATGCAGCCCCCTTCAGGCCGAAACCAAATTTTTTGAGTAGTATGGACATCTATAATAATAACCTATATGTTTCCTGCAGCCGATTTTTTTGATCTGCATTTGTTTATAACTATGTATATCATCAAAATCGGCTGCAGAAAACATAATATATGTAGATTATTAATAATATGTAGATGTCCATACTACTTAAAATTTGGTTTCGGTCTGGAGTGCGATGTGTCACGAGAAAAATCTTATTTCTCTGGACTAATAGGCTTACACATTGCGAGGAAGTGAACTTTTTTTATTTCTCCAAAATTTCATTACAAAACAAACTATAATAACGAAAATAAAATATAATTTGATATATGGGAACACTGGAACAGGAGAAGTTTTAATTGTGGAACTGGTTAAAAATTTGGAACGGACCACGAAAACGTCACATGTATTTTGTCCGACAGAACTTCCAATTAATTTGTTACCCTTTCATTAAACTCTCATGCAAAAATCAGGCTGCTATTTATCACCAAATGGGTATTATAATGAGTGGAACACGTAGAACATGTCAAATGACAGGAATTATGACAGGCGATAAATAGCAGTCTGATTTTTTCATAAGAGTTTAATGAAACGGTAACAAATCAATTGGAAGTTCTGTCGGACAAAATACATGTGACGTTTTCGTGGTCTGACAGTTCCAAATTTTTCACCTGTTCCACAATTAAAACTTCCCCTATTCCAGTGTTCCCATATATCAAAGTTTGTCCGACTAGACACCCTTAAGCTATTAACAAATTTTCAGCTTGCTATTAATCAACTTTTTTTTCATACGCTGGATCCAGACCTATAATATTAATAATTACAACTTGACCCACTATAGTTGTTAACCCATTGCGACGTGAATAGCACAGCAAATAATATCAAAAGAAAATTCTTTAGTTTTAAAAAAATATGTTGAAATGATGTGTTATGCGGATGTGTATGTTAGTTGCGAGAAAAATTTAAAAATACAAAGATCATGTCAGTGATACTTTGTAACGTTAGAGATTTAAATAAACATTTGTCTGAGACCGGAAATTAGGAAAAGATGAAAGAGAATCGAAAAGTTTTTTAAACTTTTATGAATTTCCTTTAGAGAAGGATAGCTAAAAAGTATTTAAGAAAAAAGGTTTCGAAATTATTTAATAGTTATTTATGATATAAATGTTAAAAGTACAGTTTTAAGGCACGAATGTGAAGGTTTGCAGAATGAGCGAAGCGAATTCTGCAATTCACATGAGTGCCTTAAAAATGTACTTTTAACACGTATATCATATAATATTTTTTCTAAAAACGCAAATTCTTTAATTGCGCAAATTATACAATTAATACTAATGTTAATAAATGAAATATAAATATTTTGAATTTTTCTTTCAAAATTTGATATTTTACTATTAACTGCAGTGCCTTAAAAATTTTAAAGCTCCCAGTGCTTTAAAGTGATATTTTAAAGAAAATTTGACATGTCTTATTATAATATAAATTATAAAATTTTGCCTTCAAAATTTTAAAGCACCCAGTGTATTAAAGTGACATTTTTAAGGCTCCTATTAAATGCTAAAAATTGCATTTTTAACACGTTTGTAGAAAAAATTAGGTATTTAAAACTTATTTTAAAACGAAGGCTTCTAATTTTTTGAGAGATTTTTTTAGAGTTGAGTTGCTATAAATTTATTAGCGGTCTCTGACTGAAAGGAAGTACTGAATTACTGCCTACTATAATTAACACGTTAAAGGACAGTGCGTCAAATGTACATATAAGCAAGTGTTGTGATACTTTATGTATTTTGCAAAGTAGAATATGGAAAATTTCATCGTCTATAGACGTTGAGTCACATTACATGAATGGAAATTAGACGTCTATAGACGTTCTGCTCGTCAACGTGTTAAGTAATTATATTCTCCGAAAGCATTTTAAGGATTAATCAAATGGAATTACTTTTTCCAACCTTAGCCAATGAATCTTGTGCCTTACGAAAATGAAAATTCATCAGAGGTAAGGAATTCACCAAGAGACACACAATTCATTTTTATACCAATATGATTGAAACCAAAAAAAAACCATGGTTAACAGATAAAATAATAACCCTTCTATTTCAAGGGTTCTCATGTGCAAAAAAAAAATTATTAAATGGTATCAGGATAAGAAGTACTTATTCCGTGCTTCCTTATAAGCTAGTTGGTCTACTACATATACTCGTACTAAGGTTTGTCATACTTATTATTTAAAAACACTCTGCATTGATCAATAACATGGCTAATTGTTAAAGTACCTACCTAACTTTTTTATGGTCGAACATCAGAAAATGGATAAAAAAACAGAATGTAGAGAAAATATGAGGCTATAGTTGGGTTTTAATTTTAGTATTTTATAAAAGCTAGAATATTTCACAGGATGATGCGAAATTTCAGAAAAAAACACAGTTTGATTGGTACACCCGGTATAAAATGAAAATTTACCTGTTCAGTTACAATAATATTACGTCGATAATGATAAATATACCAGGAAGGATCTGTTTTTAGGTGGATGTGAGAGGTGGCATTCGGATTTTTGCGGATAAAGTTAGGTGATAACTTCGTTAATAATAATTGACTTACGCTCCTTCTCAAATATGCCGGGAACATTAATAAAAAAAATAAAATATTTAAAAATTTCGAAAAATTAAGTTTTTTTCTATTTTCTTTGCTTATAACTTTAAAACGTTTCATTTTGGAACAAAGTCGTATAAGAATAAAACAAAGATAATTAAATTTTATATCAGCTACGATTTGTTAAAAATGCCTTAATTTATCACCCTTGCTGCAAAATAGCAATAAATATAAAATAAGGGGGCAAAACAAGCCTGTCTTTATTCATTGTTTTTCCATCACATAGGTTACACTTGGAACCTTCCTAATTCGCTTAGAAATTTTTTGTAATGTGCTAAAACCGTCCACCAAATTTCATTAAAATTGACTTATTAGATTTTGCATAATAATTTTGCAATCTAAACTTTTTTTAAAAAATTGAAATTTTTTAAAATCTTGCACAACATAAACTAGAACATACAAAGATTTGTAAATTTTTTTGGATATATAAAGAACCACTCCACCTATCTAATGCACTTTACAGAATTGAAATCGGATCATTTAAGCAGCCTCAGCAATGTTTTAAAATTATAAACAATTTTTTGGCTTATAAACAAATTAGTGCTGTGGCCAGGAGGGGCTGCTACGGGCTCCTTTATTAAGATGGACTTACCCTTTATTAAGATGGAAGTGTTTTTTATGTATTTTGACCCGTAGAACACGAATTTTTTGGGTAACAGTTGATCCGGATGTCGATAATAATGTTATAAACAAAGACCTTGAGGAATTTCATAACATCGATTTTTCGCCAAATAAAACATTTCTTTGTATTTCTTGGGTAATTCTAAGTAAAAAAGGTTCTTACAAGTTTTTTCGGAGGATGCATAGTTTTCGAGATAAACGCGGTGGAACTTTCAAAAAATCGAAAAATTGCAATTTTTGAACGCGAATAAATTTTGAATAAAAAATAAAATAGCAATTCTGCTGACAGCATTTGAAAGTTTAAGTCAAATTATACGGTTTTAATTATTTGCACTGCTAAAAATTATGCTAAACATTGCTGAGGCCCCGTAAATAATCCGATTTTATTTCTGTAAAGTGTATTACACAGGTAAAGCACCTCTTTATATGTAAAAAATTAGCCAACTTCTAAATGCTCTACTTTTTGTTCAGAAAGATTTTAAAAAATTTGAACTTTTTTAAAAACATTTAGATTGCATATTTATTATGCAAAATCTATTAGGTCGATTTTAATGAAATTTGGTAGACCATTTAAGTAAGTTATAAGAATTTTATAAGCATATTACGAAGGTTTTAAGTGCCACCAAAGTGGTTAAGAAATATTGAAAAACAACAGGCGTATTTTGCCCCCTTATTTTGTATTTATTGCTATATTGCAGAAAAGGTAATATCTTAAGACATTTTGGACCAGTTGTGTATCATACAAAATTCAATTATCTTTATTTTATTTCTCTACGACTTTGTTTCAAAACGAATCGTTTTAAAGTTATATGCAAAGAAAGCAGAAAAAATCTGTTTTTCGAAATTTTTAAATATTTTAATTTTTTTATTAATGTTCCGGGCATATTTGCATATTTTTTTTACAGATTAGTCCTGGTCTAAAATAATAAGGCTATAATATATTAAAAAAATCACTTAAATCGGACAACAGATTTATGAGACAAGAGACATCAAAATGACATATTTTTAAGGTGGTCCGTTAATTTTGCAGGTGAGTGCAATAAAGAAGGGGTAATTAATTAATTTTCATGCATACAATTCACATTCAATTCAATTCTATATTAAATATTATATTTTTATATTTTTTATTCTAATCCAGATTTACTAAATCTTTCGATTTTTTCATGCTCCATTAAATTCGATCCTGTGTAAGTAAATATTAAGTAAGTATTCAAACAAATCGAATCATCATTTCTTTTCTTTCACTTCATTTGTTTTTGGCAGATACAAAACGTACAGCTGAGCAAAGACATTTTTCTCCTTCGAATGCCGAATTTCTCGCCAGGACCTGCAATCAATGTCCTTTAAAAAGGGAAGTGTATACTGGCCCAACTAAAAGACACATTTGGGTAAAATATGTGTGATAGGGTTAAAGTTTGATAAACGTGATAATAATCCTTACCATGATAGTAAGGTTAATATGGAATAGCAACTAATATTTTTTTTCTTTTTCTTTCTTCTTTTATACACTATGGTAAAAATTTTACTTGTTTGAGATTTGAGAGTGACAATTACGAATAAATAGCAGATGAAGATCTTAATGGAAATTAACGATATAACGCAATATTTACTATATGACAGAAGCATGTCAATCTCAATTACTTTATTAAAAGCCGACATAGATGTTCACGTTTCATGAATTTAAACAACTCAAAATTATTTCTATATTCTAAGTAGTCATTTTAATCTTCATCCTTATCTCTGAGCAAACGTCCATATTATACGCCACGAGACTCTGTCGATCCCAATCTGAACTTTTCACCATCAACAGGTTTGAGTTTCTCTAAAACTAGAAAAATCCTTACACTTGTATATACCTTCAACTTCTTGAAAATATTTACACGTCCATTGCTGGACATTGGTCTCCCACATCGCTTTCCATATGACTCTGTCTTGTGCGGCTTACATTCAGTTGATAATACGTTTCAGATCGTCGATCCATATGGTTGGTGGGCGTCCTCTGTACCTCTGCTCTGTAGTGCTTCTTGTCATGGCCTCCACTCGACAATACGTCTTGTCCATCGGTTATCTGATACTATGTCGACGTGTCCTGACCAATTCTTCTTTAACGACGCTATTCTTTCGGCAGCGTCTGTTGTTTTTGTTGTACGACGTATTTCTTCTTTTGTGATAAGGTCTCTCAAGGGGACACCCAACATCTGGTGCTCTATAAGCCTCTGAGTTACGCGAATCTTGTTCACTACCTTTTTTGTGAGTGTTGATGTTTCCGCTCCATACGTGAGTACAGGTAGCACACACTGGTTAAAGATTTTCCTTTTGAGGCATATGATGGATGAGCCCTATTCAGGGGCGTAACAGAGGCCCCCGCAGGGAAGCTTGAGGGGGGCCCCAATATGTCAATGGCCCCATCTTATCGTCTAATAAATATATGTTAAAATGTGTTATTGTTATATTATTGAAAATGTATAATGAATCAATTATTACAGTATAGAAAATGAAGTTGTCCATCAGATAGATACAATGTATCTTATGTGTTAATAACATTGTAGATAATATATTCGCTGATATTAGTGCACGAAAAAAATTGTTCATCTCATAGAATAATACTATATAATAATGTAGTCGTTTAATAATGTGCTTCCTATTTTATTCTTTACCAATAAAGATGAAAAATGTAAGTTTTCCTAAAGAGTGCATGAATACACTAATAGCCCAGTAAATGACTGTTTTGTAGTGTAATTACACTGGGGAACACATTTTTTGTTGAGTTAGATCTGACACTTGTTTTTCACTAATTTTTGGCGTCTGAATCTGAGAATGACCTCAGATTTTCTATATCACGTCAACTTTTTAAACTACAGAATATCTTCAAAAATCATGCATATAAAGGAACGTAAAATAAAAATCAGTTTACAATACAGTTTACAAATCATTTAATTTAAGTTAAATCGAGTTCATACAAATAAAATTGTTTAATAATAAACATTACTTACAAATTAAGAAAAAAAAATGCGTTTATGGCTTTTTCTGGAGTGTTCAGTTTGTGTACATTCGCGCTTGATGCTCCAAAAATAGTCAGCCATCATATGTATATCCCATCTACCTTGGTACCGTGCTTTCATGATGCAACAGAACCAGATAAATTTTCATTATGGAGGAGAACACATTTCAAGCTCCACTTTGAGCTATCTATAAACAGTCTCTAATCAGATGCGTTATACATAGTTTGAAATTCCCAATTCTTTCATTAAACCACTTACATTATGGCAAAACACAAATCCACCTTCACTTTGAAAATATTGCAGACATGCCCTTTCTCGTGTTCGAAAATAGGATACCTTGGCTCCCTTTTCAAGCAAGTTTTTCTCATTGAGTCGTGATGCTAAGAGCTCTCAAGCTTTTTTGGATAGTCCCAAATCTCGCACCAAATCATTTAGCTCTTGCTGTTCGAATCCCTTACGTGCGGAGTCGTCTTCAATTTCGAAATCTTCATCGTTGGAGTCGCTTTCAACTGCACCATATCCGTATTCCTCTTCTTCCAAAGAGAGAAATTCATTGAAAACTGGCACGGGGTTTTCGGCTGAATACGGCACTGGGCGTGTAGCTGACAGTAAACTAGGATACTCTATTTTACATTGGTTTTTCTTGTTTATATCCTGATGTTTTCACTATACAAAAGTAACAATCACTTGAATGATCTTTGGGCTCACGCCAAATCATAGGTATACCAAATGGAAGTTTAGCACGTTCTCCCTTGGTCCACATCCGTAAACCCGGAAATGCACTTTATGAGGTGCCCATACTTTATCTTGATCACCAAGTTTCACTTTAAAATAGGCAAAATATGCTTGTCTGACAAATGTACTAATGTTTGTCCTTTGAAAGGGAATGGTAAAACTGCCACATATGTAACAAAACGAATCGGGGCTGTTTTCGCACTTACGACGTATAGGAGCAGAGATAACCATGAGGAAACGTTTCAGTTCATACACACTAAGCAGTTCTATATACTTCAGTAACAAAATACTAAATACTGCTAACCGAAACACAACGTTTCACCACAGTATAACAGACATAACTGAATTTAACAGGCAAGTCTAGACAAATTGCAGTTATCAGAACGCCATTACTCCCACCAGGCGCCCCACACCCATAGAAAAAGAACGTGACGTGATAGAAGAAAACTAAAAACAGTTTTGAAATCAGCATGCCTAATTCTATAGAAAACAGCTAAAACATCTAACTCAACAGAAATTAAGTTTCAAATTGTTCCCCAGTGTTATCAGCGTCACGACTTATTTGCCAGGAAATTTGGATTTAGATCCTACTTATCCTTCACTTCAAAGTTGGAGTTGTGCCGTTGGTTGCTTTTACTTGGGGGTGAAAGTCACCCCTTCTCGGTGGTGAAAAATATACGTTTAAAATAAGTCCGGAAATTGATAAATTGACTAATTGTGAGCAGCTTTTGTTCTATAGAGCTTCTTTATCAAGTCAATTCTTTTCAAGTGACTTGCGAGTGCAAATGTTTATTTTTCAACAAAAAATTACGTACTCAGGCGGTTTTTCGCAAATAACTCAAAAAATAAGTATTTTATCGAATTAAAAATTATCAAAAAATTATGGAAAAAATATTTTAGCAAAAATATAGCTTATAAAAAACAAAAAAAAATGGTGTAGCCATTCATGGAGTATATCGACACAGTAAAAGGAAAGTTGTAGCTCATGAAAATATTCGTTCAATTTCAAATCGAATATTTCAACATGAAATAACCAACAAACGAATCACTTTTCAGGGAAAACTCATTAAAACTTTTTTAATGTTTAAAAATGAGCTTTATTTCTATTTTTCATAGCATTTTATAGAAAGTTTCTAGCATCAAAACTAAGCGAGTTACGCTCAAAGTTCGAGGGTGGCTCAGGGAGCCCTCATCGAGAATTTACAATAATATAAATTTAAAATTTGCAGTTAAAATGTTTTTGTTTTAAACACATATCTCGCTTTCTACGAGAAAAATGTTTTTATCTTTGAGCTGAACGGCAGTGAAGGTTGTGCTGAACGAGTAAAATGTGAGGTAACCTAAGCTATGCGTATATCACAAAAGAAGTTCATGCCCCACACCCCCAATTTCAAACATTTTTTGCATTTATTTGCCCTCCTTTATATTTCATCTAGCTGAAAGCACGCGCACCAAACTTTAAAAATGGAAGCCATTTTTCCTGATTTCTACATCTACTTTATTATTATTACATCTAGGGTACCTACTAGACGAGTGGCAACAACCCTTAAAATTACATACAGTATACCGACCACGAAAATCAACTTTCAGGTGAAAGACCAATTTTAATCATGCTTTATGTTTTCGACGTCGCTGAATCCGAATATGAAGTTTATTTTTGTCTAGAATTACTGGAACATGTTCAAAAATCAAATTTTATCCAAAAATGCGAAAAATAAATTTTAATGATTTTTCAAATTTACCTCGCTGTATCTTTGGTCCTTGTAAACATTTCCTTTTAAAAATTTTATTGTCTCATACCTGAAGTATTTAGATAACAATGAGCTTTATCCAAAATGTTTAAACAAATTAAAAGAGGAGTTGTCAATTTTTAAAAATTTTGTCGTCAGATTTCGTTAGTTTCATGTTTACTAAAAAGTTCAGTAACAAACTTTTTAGTTTATAATTTTAACGAACACAGTAATAAAACACAATTCATGCAAATTCAAAACATGCAGCGGAAAAAAAATTATGTGATTTTATAGTCGAGGATCACACCCCAAAAAACGCTTATTTCTCGAGATACTGACTACAGTGTGGTGAACGGCTAATTTTTGTCATATTTTATGTATTTGATGTTGCTGAAAACGAAAATTAGGTTCATTTTGAATTTTACGTGGGGAAGCCTTGCAAAAATCGCAATGTTAACCTGAAAATAAAAAAAAAATCACGTTTTTTGCGCTTAACTTGCTACAAATCTGTTCTCTTTTAATACTTTTTTCTGAAATTTTTATAGTATATATTTCTCACCTTTCTGGAGACAACGGGACCGTCAATGTTTCTGGCTTATGATAAAAGTTATTAATCATTTAAAGTAAAAGGTGGAAATTCCTGAATTGCAAAGTTTAATCGAAAACATTGAGTGACAAAATTTGAAATTTAGCTTTTTATTCAAGTTTATGTTAAAACATAGAGTACAAAGAACAAAATGTTTCATAGAAAAAAAAAATGGTGCCATTTTTAATTTTAAGAAAAACTAGATTTCATTTTTTTTAGTTTTAGCGTAAAATTGCGATTTTGCCAATTTTCAATCCATCTAAAATTAAAATAAACCTCATTTTAATTTTCAGCACCATCAAAAACAAGAAGTAAGACCAACATTAGCCATTCACCACAACGTGGTCAGTATCTCGAGAAATAAGCATTTTTTTGGGGGCTATAAAGTGCCACTCGTCTATAAAGTCACATAACTTTTTTCCCATTGCATATTTTGACTTGAAGTTTTCCAGAAAACTTCAACATGAATTATATTTTATTGCTCTGTTCATTAAAATTATAAACTGAAAAGTCTGTCACTGAACTTTTTTAAGTAAACATGAAGCTGACGAAATCTGACGACAAAATGTTTAAAAATTAACAACTTCTCTTTTTATCTGTTTAAACAGTTGGCAAAACTGTCATTGCTATCTAAATACTTCAAGGATGACACTGTAAAATTTTCAAAAGAAAATGTTTACAACGGCCAAAGATATAGCGAGGTAAATTTGGAAAATAATTAAAATTAATTTTTCGCAGTTTTGCATAAAATTTGATTTTTGAACATATTCCACCAATTCTAGATAAAAATAAACTTCATCTTCGGATTCAGCGACCTCGAATACATAAAGAATTACCAAAATTTGTCATTCACTTACCATGGTTGCATTTTCGATTTCTAAGCCTCAAATTAGGGATGTGCCGCTCGCCTAATACGTTGTGGCGTATATCAACAGAAATATGTATGTATTAATTTATATTTCTGCTTTTAGTCCATTTTTATGCGGATATTTTTTTGTGTAAATTCATGGAGGTATTTTTATGACTTGTAATATCATTCCGTGATGGATCATGGAATATTCCAAAATATGTCTATTTTTATGTGTGTAGTTAGACCTAAAAACTGTATTTTTATTATTCTATTCTGCTCTTTCCCTATAGTAAATTTAATATTGTGATGGATGTTATTTATTAAATATAATGTTATGTCTAAATGTCGATCTAAACCAGCAAGGCCAACGATAATGTTATTCACATTTCTATACAAACGAGGTTTTATGATATTTTTATGTTATGAGTTTTATATTCGATATCATTTATAAAAAAATATGAATTCAGTGGAATATGAATTTTTGCGATTTTTTTACTTTCATAAATAATTGTATTTTTACATTAAAATTGGTTTTAGCTATTACATTTTATTCTAGATATATTTACTGGCCATCAGAGTAGTACACTTATACTGGCACTTTTGTAGCTAGCCACCTGAGGTGTGAAGTTTGAAGACATATTTGTTGAACCGTTTGCTTATGAGTTTGTACTTAAACCGAAAACTGATCAGCTAGGGACAGCGCAACCTATCGATTCTTTTAGTACCGTTTCATATACAGTCGAACCCGCTTATTAGAGTACCGGTTATAGGAATATCCCAGTTTATGGAATATAAATTCGAAGTCATGAAACGTTTCCATTCACTCCTTAATAAATTTATCCGTTTATTGTAATAGGTATTAATAAAACAAGACCGCTTATTAGAATATTATTCAGGTCAACGGATAAATTTTTACCTACAATTTCGAATTTCCTAAAAATTTTAATTATGTCTTGTATTATGGTTTCTCGCCAAGGGCTTCGAAGGCCTCTAGGTGTAGGTAGTGCTGTACATATATTATTTGGGTTTGTCAGATAGGTAATAAATATTTTATTGCGTTGTTATGAGTACCAATTCAATCGTTTACCGACAAATTCAGTCGTAAAATAATTTCCTTTGTCTACAAACTATACATATTACCACCCAGTTGCCTGTCATAAAGTTTTTAAGAAACAGTTCGCCCATCCTAATCGCTTGTAAAGTTATAAAACGTTTTCGGGATGGCTAAACCTAATTTTTATAATTCAGAGCAACACAAATGACTAGTATTTTATGTAACAAAAAAACAAGTTACAATTACCGATTATTTTTCAAGACTAAATAAATAATTTTCTTATTAAGTATATTATGTATTTTAATACGAAAATATTTACATAATCTATGTATTGCATACATTTCATATTAATTACTGTATGCATCCACCTAATGTAATGTAATTTGATTTTTTAATAAATACGTTACGCTATTCTATTATTGACATAAAAAGACCTAAAACCAGATACATATACATGTATGTATGTGTGTGGCAAAGTTAAATCGATCTGAATTTTTTTTCCGTATTTGAAGAGGGGGTGAGGGCCGATTCAGAACTGGTGTAGTTTGTAAGTGTTGACTACCCATAAGCCAGCTACAGGACTTGCTACTAAATGAATAGCGTTGAGATAAGCTTTCAAATGGAGTCGAAGCTGTCAGGATCAGACATACACACGGCTCAGTATAGTCGAAAAACTGAAATACTAAATTTTGAAAATTTTGGTTTTTCGACAATTACTCAAAATTTCAACCTACGAATTACGCCAATCACTGAGCGTTTGTAGAAGGACTCTAGACTCTAGACGAATCTAAGGGTGTATACCTTGTATCCGGAAAAATTCGAATTTTTAAGTAATAGGCTTCATAAGTATGATCAAATCTATTTCTTATGGGAAAAACGGTCTTTCAAGCTCAATAATTCCTGTAATAGCTTCAGTTATCATACTTGACCGCAGATGCATAAGATACTACTTGTCAATACGTTTCAAACTCACGTTTAGTTAACAAAATCGGTTAAGCCGTTTAGAAGTTATTAAGCTACAAAAGTATAATCCAATTAACGATTATTCCCTAAATGGTTTATGTAGTTGTTGTGGTTACGACGCTAATTTGATCTGACAACGGGCAATTCGAGTTCATTTGCCGGCCATCCCAATATTTTTTTCAATCTATTTCGAATAGAAAAAAATCTAGTGTACATTCGATGAACACTAGATCATTTGGGAAATAATGCGACAAAGGCGACCATTTATAAAGCTTAACGTGTAATCGAGAAACATTGCATTCAACTTTATACATTTAATTTATAAATAACTTTGAAAAACTCCTGATACAAGAATAAAAAACCGCTAAACGCCGTAAAAATGAGTGGCGCATACAACATTCCAATTCCAGCTACAAAAGATCTGATATGAATATTACGTGGCGCGAAAATGTATTTTCATTTTTATTTGATGCAAAACAAAATTCTAGTTTTATTTTAAAATATTTTTTCATAATACTTGCTAAATTTGAAGTAAACGCGCCACAAAAGAGTTTCAAAATTCAAACTGTAGCAAAGTTACTCTTTTGTGGCGCGTTTTACTTCGAATTGGGCAAATATTATTAAAAAATCTTTTAAAATAAAACTAGAATTTTGTTTTGCATTAAAATGAAAATACATTTTCGCGCCACGTAATATTCATATCAGATCTTTTGTAGCTGGAATTGGAATATTGTATGCACCACTCATTTTTACGGCGTTTAGCGGTTTTTTTATTCTTGTAAGATAAATAATATATACCTATAAAAACAAAATAAGTAAGATAGTGCAATTACCTTTTTAAATAGTACTTAGTTTCTCCTACCTAAAACAAAAAAGTATAATAATATAATTTGCTAAAAATATTTTTTTATTTTTATTATCAAGAAGTTTATTTCACAAATATTTTGTGCATCCTAATGCGTTTGCCACTCAATTAAATGTGCGGGACGTCTTTGAAATGCGTAGACTAAAACGGCAACTGCCGTCCGACTTAACCAACTGAATGTAATCAAAAGTGTATTCAGACTGATAAAATTTTAGTTTTAGAATTGTAAAGAGGTTACTCACTGGAGTAACTCTCTACATGTCTATATTTTTTACCATAACAAATGCTTAATGCCCAATGGGCAGATTGTTGTACTCAATGGAGTTAAAAAAAACAAATATTTTACAATATACCAGGGCATTTAGCAAAAAACAAATCAATTTTTAAATACAGCACCTATGATAGGGGAGCCCAAGCGGGGATTTTTGCAGTTACTCGAGCGCGTCCGATTATCACATAAGGAGAAAGCTTGTGCCCTGTAAATGTAGCTACATCTACCATTTTTTTGGTACATCTACCAAATTTTTGAAATATACACTCTTTTGCATGTACTTAACTTACCTTATCTTAATCTGACAATTTCGAGTTTTTCTAAGGACATAATTTTTTTTTCGGTCCCCCTTAACGAACTCCCCTGTATTAATAGCCACTTTAATATATTGACTATTAATACAGGGGAGTTCGTTAAGGGGGGGCCGAAAAAAAATTATATCCTTAGAAAAACTCGAAATTGTCAGCTTAAGATAAGGTAAGTTAAGTATATGCAAAACAGTGTATATTTCAAAAATTTGACGATTTGAGCGGGCGTAAGGAAATGGGCGAGTCACAAAGTCTCATAAAAAAAGCGAATATTTTGCGAAATTAATGTCAGATCGAAAAACTAAAAAGTATAATGTGTTTAATATTTTTCAAAAATCTATCGAATTATATCAAACACGACCCCCAACGGTGAGGGGTAAGGGTTACTTTAAAAGCTTAAATGGGAGCTCCCATTTTTTATAGCAGATTTGGATTCCTTTAATACGCACTTGTACAATAATTCGCAGATTCTAATAAATTTCAAAATCAATATACTTAACATAAATATACTCCCCCACCTTGAAACCTAATTACCGGGTTTCAATAAAAGTCCTTTTTAAGAAAAATGTCAAAGATCGTGTTAATTATATAGTTATAATTATATAGTTATGTAGTTATATTATATAGTATGAAAACAAAAGGTTATTAATCTTGGTTAGTAGTCCTGTCGCCAGGGGGGGGGGGGGTACAACGGCCTCCTGTATTCAGATGGACTTACCCAAGTTTTTTTTATGTATTTTGACCCGTAGAACACGAATTTTTTGGGTAACAGTTGATCCGAATGTCGATAAGATTGTTATAAACAAAGAAGTTAAGGAATTACATAACAGCGATTTATCGCAAAACAAAACATTTTTTTGTATTTTTTGGGCCATTCTAACCAAAAAATGTTCCTACAAATTTTTTCGTATGATGCATAGTTTTCGAGATAAACGCGGTTGAACTTTCAAAAAATCGAAAAATTGTAATTTTTGAACCCGAATAACTTTTGATTAAAAAATAAAATAGCACTTCTGCTTACCGCATTTGAAAGTTCTAGTCAAATTATATCGGTTTTAATGATTTGCATTGCTAAAAATTTATTATTTGATTGTTAAACAAAGCTATAAATAGCTAGTGCTTGAGTGATGTTTTCAATGATTTGTCATTTAAAATCGAACGAGTAGGTAGAGTGGGGTACAAGTGCAAGCGAGGCGATTTCTACGTAGCATGTATAAAACGCATGTATTAGGCACGGGAAACACTATGTGTTTATACCTTTTTTAACAATAAAAAAATAAATTTTTAGTAATGCAAAGATTCAAAACTGATAGAATTTGACTTAAAGTTTCAAATGCGCTAAGCAGAATTGCTATTTTATTTTTTAATCAAAAGTTATTCGGGTTTAAAAATTGCAATTTTTAGATTTTTTAAAGTTCAACCGCGTTTATCTCGAAAAGTATGCATCCTACGAAAAAACTTGTAGGAATATTTTATGGTTAGAATGGCCCAAAAAATACAAAAAAATGTTTTGTTTTGCGGGAAATCGCTGTTATGAAATTCCTCAACTTCTTTGTTTATAACATTCTTATCGACATCCGGATCAACTGTTACCCAAAAAATTCGTCTTCTACGGGCCAAAATACATAAAAAATTTTGGGTAAGTCCATCTGAATAAAGGAGGCCGTTGTACCCCCCCCCCTGGCGACAGGACTATAGGCAGAACACATGTTTTCACAGCCGGTCGTTTAATGTCACCAGAGTTTGTCTTTATCACAACCGATCGCACAATGTTGTCATTCCGGTGTAAGTTTTTAAAATTCTGCCTAACTGCCATATCAAGGGAGGAAGTCCATCATCACTTACTAGAACCATGCGTCCAGGCTGGATCAGCTGTTGGCAATTCTCCTTCCACTTGATCCGCTGCTGACGGTGGGATACATATTCTTTGGACCTGACCATCTTGTCCAAAGTGCTGTAATAACAGTAAATCTGGCTAATGAACTAAGTCACTTCGTTCGGCAATCTTCGGTAATACGCACTTGTACAATAATTGGCAGAGTCTAATAAATTTCAAAGTCAATGTACTTAACAAATTGAACAAGCTTATACTAAAATTTGGTAAAAATCCACATAAAAATGTGTATATCAAACATCTATAAATCTGTGTATGTTTGGCTACTTGAAGCGCTTCGGATCATGAGTCACGCCTAAAAAAAGGTTACCTTTATCCACATCCATTGAAAAGAGACATCAACATTTCTCGAAAATGCGGCTACATTCCTAATGGATTAAATGTAATGAAACCGTTTCAAACAATCTTTGCAATCTGGCGTTTATCTTATTACTTTAAATTTAACGGAATAATTCGTTTATGCGTGCTAATTATCATTGGCGGAACAATATTATATGGTTTGTTTAAACAGATGTACAAGAGCGATAAAAATAGCTTTTCTTATAGATACCTAAATGCATGTTTAATCATGCATTTAACAGTTTTTATCTCATTATCTCTAAGTACAAGTTTTTTAACTCCTATTGTATACAGCCAACCCAGGAACCTTTTTCACTTTGAGTAATAAAAACTAACAACGTGAGGTTAATCTATAAAATTTTCAATACTGCCACAAAACATTGAAATTAAAATTCTTAGTTAATTAAAATAATATTATAGTGTTTTAATTTCATAAGTTCAGAAAGTTCATCGTAAAATAATTTACTTAAAATTCATGTCAGAAAGACATTCGTCTGGGTTTACTAATTCAACTTTGTTGACAACTTACTTTAATATTGTTATATGGTTGTGCATTCTAAAGCATAGAAGTAAACAGTATGTAATTTGCCAAGTAGGCCAGAGTAATAAGACAAAAATATACCCTGTTCGTGACACTTCAGCAGCCAGGGTACTGAAGCGTTTTTTCGACAGGTAATACCTATAAGAATAAATTATAACTATTTCCTGCGTAGGATCTGGCGGCCATTTTTATTTATGAAAAATTAATTGTCAAAAAATGGCATTTTCCCCTTTTTTTTAAAATCAACGAAAAACAGGGAAACATGATTTTTTAGTACAAATATCTCCGAGATTATGGAAAAAGATTTAAAATGGCGTATTTTACAAAGTTTGTTATACTCATTTATTGTTAATATATTTGCGAAAATGTCGGAATTTCAAAAAAATATTTTCTCAATAACTGTTGTAAAAATTAGTGTACAGCTTTGAAATTTTTGTCAACTGAGGGTTCTTTGGTGCTTAATATGTGATAAAAATTTCAAAGCGATTCATTCAATTTTTTAAATTTTATTCAAATTGTTTATTCCAGAGAGCATTTTTTGCAATAACATAAGTCAGAAAAAAATGACCTTAGAACCATTCCACAGGTGTCAAATGAAATAGCATGAGCTACATTTTCAGCATGGTTTAATAAAGTGAATAAAAAATACATTTATTAGTAATAAATAATTATGCAAAAGTATCGTCAATTTTTTTATATAAACTTTTTGAATAACTTTTTCCAAAAAAATTTACTTTTTTACCCTGTTTTAAGTGCACAACTACTAAGTAATGTTATCTATATCATAATTGACAAAAAATTGTAATACATATGTGTAATTTCTTATATAAGAAAATAAAAAGTTTATAAGGAAAGATTTACGATACTTCTGCATAATTATTTATTACTAATAAATGCATTTTTTTATTCACTTTTTTTAAACCAAGTTGAAAATATAGCTCATGCTCTTTCATTTGACACCTGTGGAATGGTTTTAACGTCATTTTCTTCTGACTTATGTTATTGCAAAAAAAATGCTGTCTGGGATAAACAATTTGAATAAAATTTAAACAATTCAAGGAATCGATTTGAAATGTTTATCACATATTAAGCACCAAAGGATCCTTATTTGACAAAAATTTCAAAGCTGTATACTAATTTTTACAACAGTTGCGAAAATAATTTTTTCTGTAAGTCCGACCTTTTTTTGCAATTATATTAACAATAAATGAGTATATCAAATCAAACTTTGTAATACGTCATTTTAAAGCTTTTTCCATAATCTCGAAGATATTTGTACTAAGAAAACTATAAGTTTCCCTGATTTCCATTAATTTGAAAAAAAAAAGAGAAAAATGACATTTTTTACACTTAATTGTTTATAAATAAAAATGGCCGCCAGATCCTACGCAGGAATAGTTACAATTTGCTCTTATAGGTATTACCTGTCGAAAAAACGCTTCAGTACCCTGGCTGTTCGAGTGTCATGGAAAAAACCTTAGTACCCTGGACTAAAATGTCTGTCTAGGAACAAAGTGAAGTGGAGCCCAATTTTCAAATTATAAGGTTTATGTCAGGAAATTTAATATTTTTAAAATAAAATATTAGTTTTCCTAAAGCAAAATGTAATAATTCTGGACGTTACTTAGTTTATGCACCCAAGTTGTAGATTATGTCTTTTCAAAATTGGTATATTTGGCCTCGATCTTGTAGACAACAGCATATGGTTGAAAAAATCTAAGAGTGGTGTTTTTACCCTAAGAATATCAAATTCTGACTGTGATGTTGTTCTGACTGTTGTGTTCGTGAGTTGTGTAAGATAGCTTTATGTTTGTGTATCGTGTGTTGCATATGTATTGAGTTATCGTCATCGTAGTTGTGGTCGTGTGAAGTAAATTTGTGTTTATGTATTGTGTGTTGCCTATTATGTATTGCGTATGAGATTTTACGCGACATTTTCCCTACTTTCTATTACTTTGCTAGTAACTTGGTATATTCATTTTATTGACTTTTTGTTTCAGAATTGTCAACCAAAGCTTGCTAGATTCTGCTGATGGGTTTGCTATTTCAACCTAGAATTTCTCATACAGAATTCACCTATTATCACCTATAAATACCCTGTAACTATGCCAATAAAAATTGATAATATGTATAGAAAAAACTAATAAAATGATCATTTACAGAACCCTATTTATACATGTAGCAACTTACGAATGTAGACTAAACGTAAATTTTGAGAAAAAGAAACAACGCAAAACATCTTAGAATATTTGAGAGACAGGTATCGGGAAAACTATATTATGGTCCGATATAACCTGACGATGATACATGAGGGATCAGAAGAAACAATGATATTAGTGAACGAAAAATGCTACAATGAATACCAACAGAATGAGCAAGAACCACTCAACAGAAAAGAAGATGTAGAACCAGACACTTGGATGATGTGTAGGACGACTTGAGAACAATAAATGTATGAGGATGGATGAAAACAATATAAAATAAATCTGAATTATTGAAAAATAACTCTGAAAGAGCCAGATAGGTAAAGATCTACCTAGAATTATAAAGCCTAAAGAAGAAATAATTTTAGCTTCAGTTTAAGCACATTAGAGAATACATGTGCAGCTCATACCGTAACTATCTTCAAGTAAGCATAGATAAGGGAAGGAAGAAGGAAAGTATCATGTTTGAAAAATTTAAGGGACTGGTTTAAATCTAGTTTAATAGAAAATTTCAGAACAGCGGTAGATATATTAAAGACAGTGATGATGATATTCTTCCTACGATTGGAGAGGGCATTTAAAAGAAGAAATATATTCATGGCATATGGCAGAAAAATCACAGTGAGAAAACAGAAAAAGATGTTTTGGTCGTAACTTTGAATTGAGACAACAATTTCTCCTAAAACTTTTTCATATTTTCTTTTAATCTACCAAGCAAACATGGTATTACACGTTTTTACGTTAATATCATCATCGTTATCATCATTGGTATCATAGCTAATGAGCAAAAGCGTTCTTCAAAACAATCGTCTATTCACTTCTGTCTCTGGCAACTTGTCTAACTACAATAGATTTTAAGTCCCCTCTAGGTTGGCTTGATACGTAAGTCTCAATAGTTCTCTGGTTCGTTGTCCCATCGGCCCTCTTCGGTCAAAACCTTTTCTGACTGCTGCACCTTCCTCTCGCCAGATTACTTGCCCTATCCATCTAATACGTGCTGCCGTGGTACCTTAATGAATTTGACAATGCCAGATTCATTAAAACTTCTATACTTAAAGTTGTAATGTTAATGCGACAAACATTGCTCTTGTATACAGTGATGGGGCAGTGATGTCCCAACGCGAAGCATGGAAAATATAATATGTTATTAAGTTGTGAAGTAGTATACTTCGCGTAAAAAAAACTGGTACAACTCTTATAACTAAAAATCGCGTTTTTCAAGTTGTGTAAGTTGATCTTGTCAAATGTGTCATTCTAATTTCTAGGGCAACGTTGCCAGTCATCTCAATTAAGTACCCATATATTGATTCGTGTTTTATTATAATTTATGAAAATATTTCAATTCAAAAATAATAATAATTAATAAATCTAGACATAACTTTAAATTATTAGGTTTAAATTAAAATCGAGAAGCGTGATTGGTTTCTCGTAAATTGTATTGTAAATACAAAACTCTATTGACTTGTGGAATACTAGAATAAACACACGGGAAAAATAAAAATATTGAACTGAAATTAATACAATATAATTAACTGTTACAGTGAACAAGTGAGTGTGGAATTTAAATATATGTGTTACAATTCGAAACTGATTAAATATTAATATTTTGTCATAGCTCCATTATTATTAAACACTTCTTGTAGGGGAGTGCATATAGATTTTCACTTCGGAAAAAATCAAACAAGATAGAACTTTTTGTAATTTCATTAAGAAATGTTTAATAAACAACATATCAAAAAGTTCTACTCGAGAAGTGGGTTATTCATTTTTTATTAAACAAATGAACTACGAAATTATATGTTTTTTTTAAATACCTCCGAAAATATAAATTTTAGAAAAAAACTGACGACTTGACTTCAATTCTAAATAATTTCCATTCAAAATCAAAATAATTTGGTTAAATTCAGAACCGTCAAAAGTTTAATCCGTTTAGTTACTTGATCTTCGCACATGATGACGCATGGTCTCCGTGGGTAAAAGTTTAATGTGAATGAATTTCAATACTAACTTATTTTTTATATACATTTTATGATTGTAAGTTTTTTTATTATATAATTTTTTTTCAGAAAATACGTATTTAGTTAAAATTGTTTCCTACATTGTTGAGAAATCATTTGTGGCTAGTGTTGCCCAAAATCGGTCTTGGTCTTGCAGTCTTGGTCTTGTTCCTGCGTTTTAGCAAGATCAAGACCAAGACCAAGACCGCCTTATTTTAGCAAGACCAAGACCAAGACTGACCGTGCAAGACTTGAGCAAGAACAAGACCAAGCCTGCGAGACTCTTGCGTCTTGCAGTTTGAGTGTCGTTTTATGGAATAATACAGGGTGTAACAAAAATACAGGTCATAAATTTAATCACATATTTTGGGATCAAAAATAGTTCGATTGAACCTAACTTACCTTAGTACAAATGTGCACATAAAAAAAGTTACAGCCCTTTGATCAGTTACAAAATGAAAATCGATTTTTTCCAATATATCGAAAACTATTGGAGATTTTTTATTGAAAATGAACATGTGGCATTGTTAAGGCAGTAGTATCTTAAGAAAAAATTATATTGAAATTTAGACACCCGATAAAAATTTTATGGGGATTTGGTTCCTTTAAACCCCCCCAAACTTTTGTGTACGTTTCAATTTGATTATAATTGTAGTACCATTAGTTAAACACAATGCTTTAAAAACTTCTTTGCCTCTTGGTACTTTTTCGAAGTCAGTATTTGTCGAAATATTTTGCATATTATTTGTCAAATCCACCACACATTTGTATATGTCCACATATTATATGTTATGTTCATCTGTGATATGGCTAAGTACGATTATGGAGACTTGATAATAATAGGAAATTTTATTTATGATTTTACATATTTAGGTATATTTTAAACCATATTAAAAAAGAAGTCACATCTCGATAAAATGTGCCTTATCGAAAAAATACACAGAAGCAAAAAAGTTTTAAAAACACTGTGTTTAACTAATGATGTCGGAGTAATAGTTTAATTGGAACGTACACAACCATTTGGGAGGTTTAAAGGAACAAAACCCCCATAAAATCTCTACGTAAACATATTAGAAAAGAAGCCGCAACTCGATAAAAACTGCCTTGTCGAAAAAATACTAAGAACCAAAAAAGTTTTAAAAATATTGAATTTAACTAATAGTATCACAATAATAATTTAATTGGAACGTACACAAAAGTTTGGGTGGGTTTAAGGGAATAAAACCCCTATAACATTTTTATGGGGTGCACAAATTTCACTATAATTTTTCTTTAAGATATTCCTGCCATAAAAATGCCACATGTCCATTTTCAATAAAAAATCTCTAATAGTTTTCGATATATTGGAAAAAATCGATTTTCATTTTGTAACTTCAAAGGGCTGTAACTTTTTTATATGCATATTTGTACTAAGGTAAGTTAGGTTCATTAGAACTATTTTTGGTCCTAGAATAGGTGATTTAATTTATGACCTGTATTTTTGTTACACCCTGTATATTAGTTCGGGTATAAATGCTTAGAGACTATGAGATACAAAAAAATATGTAACAAAAATTTGGAAAAATGGATTTATCTGCATTATGAACAATACGATGAACATACATACCGAATTAAAAATATGAACACTCATTTATTGGATACGTACTCAGAGGTCATAATAAATTATTATACAATGTAAAAATAAAATATTTCATTCTTTCCTAATATCAGACGACGCCTTCGCTCCGAAATTAATTACAATTGAGCAATTGTCTAGATTTTGAGAATAGCAACCTTTCATAAAATAATCTTCTTTTGTTGTGTGTATAACAATATCGCATTGAAACTTTTAAAGAAGTATGTCGCCTATAAGGTGATAAAAATATAATACGAATACCATATTCACTGTTACGGACAACCACTCAATTGTTTTTCCTTATCCATATCGTAAAGACTAAACGTCCTACTTTTTGCAGGGTGTGCAATTAGATATTAGATCAATCGGCCAAACAAAATTTTTTGCTGAAAAAGCACTAGATAAGATAATGCCTGGCTACCATGTATAGCCCATTCACGCACGGTATAATGTTAAAAAACCTTCAAATTTCAAAAAAAGAGATATTTATTATTATATAAAAAGAGATATTGGCCGGTGTGTGATTTGGCCATTGTTTTTTTATTGTTAATGAAAAACTTATGAGAGGATGGGTGATCGGGCTGCATTAAAAACTAAAAACAATGTTTTTTAAAATGAAATAAACAAATTACTTATCGACAACTGATAAATAAAGTTTAAACTTCAGTTTAGGCACTTCGAGATTTCGAAAATAATATTTTTTTCCACCTACCTCTACCGAAACTATACTTTTCCGGACCTGATTGTAGGGAGCAAAGTTGTACTTTTCCTCCCTATGGAGGAAAAGTAAAAGTAACGTCATATGTCATTCATGAAATATAACTTATTGACGCCCTGTATAATATCTATTTTCTATTACGTAAGTATCTATACATTTTAACATTTATTTATAAAACACTCTGTATTTTGCAGAATGGTAAAAAACAGTAAATTGTTATTTTGATTTAACAATGTTTACATTAATAATTTGACTTATATTTGACAGTTGACAGATATATTGTACCTACTTGTTCGATTTAGTTCTAATAAATTTTGTTGGTTGGTTACATAAAATAAATTAAGTAAAACTGAAAAATGACTTGTTATTTGAGGAAGGTGGAAAAACCATATGTGTAACATGGGAGTAAAGTGCCTTTTCCTCCCTTGGATGATTACTGCCCTCCGCTACGCGTCGGGCAGTAATCTTCATTCTCGGGAGGAAAACTAGCACTTTCCTCCCTTGTTATACAAATAGCTATTACTTGTGTTTTTGAGCCTTGAATATCGTCATTTTTCGATTTTTTTCAGTTTTAAATTGTTTATAACTCGGAAACGAATAACTTTAGACAAAAACTACAAAAGACCTTTTTTGTTCCATATGATTCAAAGAACCTAAAATAAGTCTGCCAGGGCTGAAACAATTGATTTTTATAATTTGTTTAATTTTTTTTTTAAATAAATATAGAAATAACTCGGAAATTACGGCATTTCGGTATAGGAAATATTACATGAAAATTAATTAGTAGTTATTATGGTTCAAAATGCAAAAATATACTGGGTGTTCTATTCGAAATACTAAAGTTCATTATATTTTCAAAAAAACGCAAGATCTGGTAACAATCTGTAATTACCACTATAAGATCGGCCTCATTAGAAGACCTTTACTCACCAAATTCCGCAAAAATCGTTCAAGTCGTTTCCGAGATATTTGAGGCGTTCCATACATAAAATTCACTCTTGTATAAATGTTATATAATTAAACTGCGTGTATTACTTTTTATTAATTCTTGTTAAAAAAAGTCAATCTTAAAATTTTCAACTAATAGCAAACAAAAATTTTCAACTAATAATAGTGTCAAAGCTATTGCGTACTGTGCTGTAATTTAATTTGTATTTTTTTTTATTTTTTATTTGAATAAATGGCAAATTGTAGAACTCCTTTATTCCATTTCATTTCATATACCTAATGTGAAAGTCCATCAATCCCTTTCTAGACAGATAATGTTCTTTAAAATACAGTCTAGATAAGTTTATGTCATTTGTTTGATTTTTTGTGTTTTCACCATGTTTTAGCACATATCAGGTTATTAAATGCAAACGTTTATTAAGAAACAGACTGACTCCCGTGGGACATGGTAGATAGCCCATTTAGTTAGAGTATAGGCAGAGATAGTTTAGATCATGGGTTCAAACCCACCTAATGTGAGTTGTTTATTAATAAATAGCAATATGCTAGTGGGTAACTGCGAGACTTGCAAGACTCTTGCTGCAAGACCAAGACCAAGACCAAGACTGGGAGTGCAATACCAAGACCAAGACCAAGACCAGGTGTACTGGTGCAAGACCAAGACCAAGACTGTCCAAGTCTCGTCTTGGTCTTGCATTTGGGCAACACTATTTGTGGCATTTTTCAATGTGTTTGTTTCTGTGTGTTTTATTCTTTTATTATTTTAATTTTTAGCACTGATTTAATAAAAATTTTTGAGAAGTAGTAAGTATTAAAATTAGTTTAATATTTAAATAAAATACAAATAAACTGTTTAAAGTATATAAATTTCGTTGAAATCATATAATAGAAATATAACTCCTTACATGCCTACAATACACACACATTCTTTTTTATTTATAGTAAACACTCTATAACTTGACTAGTTAAAGTTTATTTTATCTATTTACTCTTGTGGCGCCAGTGGCAGAAATGCTAATCTTATTTTAAAATTCCATTTTAGATTTCATTCGAAGCACGGACTGGCGAAGAGGGACTGAGGAATAACATCAAGAGGTTTCCACACGACTGAGTTGCCTTCAAATCTGTTTAAGAGATTTATACATGTACTATTGTTGCTTAATTTTTAATGGAGTCTTAAACAATCAGTTCACTCGGAATTTAATTTAAACTTCGTTTTTCGAAAAAGTTTAAAGAGGTGTATAACGTATTTGTTAAAAGAGTTAGCTTTACATCGAAAAGAAACTTTTTAATTAAAGGGTTTGCTTCAATAATCGACAATAAGTACAATATTTTATGACAGGGAGATTGTATAATTCAATCTTAAAATTTTTTGTTGGGAGTTTAAAGTTACATATTAATATTACTAAAGGAATCTTATATAGGGTGTCCCAAAAGTAGCGGAACGGTTGAATATTTCTTTCTCGAAATAAACATGGTATCGAAAAACTGAAAAATACGTGTTAAATAATTTTCAAAAATTTATCGAATGACAAAAAACACGACCCCCCATCCCACCCCTAGAGGTGGGGCGGGGGTAACTTTGAAATCATAAATAAAGGCCCTCAGTTTTTATTTCAGATTTTGATTCCTTACGTAAAAGTACGTAACTTTTATTCGAGACATTTTTTTAACTTTGGATAGATGGCGCTATAATCGAAAAAAATCATTTATCCTGATGTCATAGGTAAATAATAGAAACAGTCTAATATTTCGAGTAATGCACTTCAAAAGGAAAAACAAAAAAATACGTATTTAATACTTTTCAAAAACCTATCGAATGCCACCAAACATGACCCCCCATTCCACAACCTGGAGGTGGGGTGGGGGTAAGTCTAAAATCTTAAATATCAACCCCCATTTTTTATTGCAGATTTGGATTCTTCATGAAAAATTAAGCAAAATTTTTCGAAAATTTTTTTAGAATTGACGACCTTGTGACCAGAAGGGGGATGCCACCAAACAATATTTTGGAGAAAACATCATTTTAAACTTATTTTCAAGTCCTGAAATCCAATTTTTAAATTTTTCTTGGTAGTAAGGCACATAATCGTTTGGAAATATGATATTAAATACACAGTAAAAGTAACACAGATGTTTATTTAACGGTTCTTGAGTTTTTGAACATTTTTTGAAAAAATATGAGGCTTATCCCCTTTTGTATAAAAAAATATATTCTAAAATATAAACATAAAATGCAACAATTAAATAATTCAGTTGTCAATATTTTCAATATCTGAAAAGTCGTCCAAATGTTCAATGTCTTTCAGTGGTTCATTATTTTCAGTATCTGGTAGAATCTGTTGGCAAGCACCAATTTCTGCCTACACTGTTTTTTTGCAACCGCAAGGTGCACATAATTTTTTTGGTTCTATTTTCTTCCCTTTTGTATTTATATATATTGGTATGGTTCACTTTATCTCTTTTATTAGATTGATTAGCAAATTCTTAATTTAATTAATTACTCAATTATTTTAATTTCTGCCTATGTAAAAATACAACCAAATTCAAATTAAATTTTCTAATAAACTTTTATTCTCAGGGCTAATTTTGATGCAATACCTTTGATTTGTGGCTTCTAGTATCTCTAGTTGCTTACTCCTTCCAGGATAAAACAAGGAAATTAAACACATTCAATATATAAATAAGATTTGAAAAAAATACTAAAATCTAAATTTGCTGCAACAATTTCTTACTTAATAAATCAAGCTTAAATTCTGATGTCTAATTGTTTTAACAAAAAAATTATTTAAATAAATTCTTATACATATATTCATACCAAATTTAATAAAATTTACTTTACTTTTCTCCTTTTGAATTGATTACTTAAAGTTGGAATGACTAACTGAGTTATAGAACTGTTCAATACAAAAAAAAAATAAACACATATGGTGTGGATATAAACAAGCTCTCTCCGTTTCGACAATTGATTTGACTAACCTTTTTGTTTCTTCACTCCTTCTTTTCCCAGATTGCCTCGTCCTTGATTCTCCCACACGTACTCTTTGGATGTTGTGAAAAGTTCCCTCTCGTCCAAACAGCTTCAAAAACAAACAAAACCAGAACTCCTCGAATTCTCTACTTAGTTTTCTCCTTGCTCGGTATCTTGTGCAAATAGATACCAATCAGCTACTTGTTCTAGACATAACAAAGAAATCTTCCTCGGACACAGGAAAATTCACTTCTTAACAGGTCAACGATTTCGTTTCAAGTTGATTCTGCTCGCAAAGGCCGATTTCACCACTTTACACTGACTTCTCACTTTTCAAAAACTGGACTGCTCTCCCCCGATAATAATCACACAGTGTCTATATTTTCTCTATGGAATTCCGACTCCACATTCTCATCCCTTCCATCGATCTTCCTCTACCCAAAACATCCATACTTTTCTTTCCTAAGAAACCAACTTAATTTGTATCCAACTTTCCATTTTGTTAAAATTCTAAGAGACATCAAATTACTATCGTTTTTTCAAAGAACTAAACAAAAAGCCTTACATTCTAAATTCAATAAATTTTTTTTATCGTTTAAACCTTCTACGAATTATTTACAAAAATCCTATCGACGTTCACAAAACGAAATAATATGCACTTTTCAATATTTCCGAACCATTGTCGGTAAATACTTTCAAAAAACCCATTAACGAAAACCACATTAACGATTTCACCTTCCCCGAATCACTGTTTACTAACTAAATTAAACTCTATACAATTTTTGGTCATATACAGGGAGAAGAAAATCTAAAATCTCGTGGTCTCTGATATGAATTTATTTTTTTGAATTTTTCCAAAAAAAAAACAATTCTACAACAATATATAATGGTAAACTAGATTTTTTTTAGTCTTGTGCTTAATTTTTTATGTCTTTAGGTATCCTTGTGTCTCCATCTAAAAGGCGCCTTCTTTTCTGGAGTTGGCAAGAGAACTCGAGAAGTCTGTGTGGTATAAACCTATTCATTTTCCTACAATGAACTAGGTATTTTACAAAAAAGGTATAAGCCACAAAAAACCTTTAGAACAATCCTAATACTTTTAGGTTCGAAAAATATAACATAAGGGGACAAGCCACACAGTAAATAAACTTACTGTTCCTGAGTTTATATTTTCCCAATCGCTGCTACTTCCTGATACTGTATAGTCTTTGCTTTTGGCTGTAATTTTTATTTCTCTAGCTTTTCATTGGTCAGAATCTCCTATGAATGAAATAATCACTATAATTTCTTTTAAGATGTTACTGTCATAAAAATGCCATATGTCCATTTTCAATAAAAAAATCACTAATAGTTTTAGATATATAGGAAAAATCGATTTTCTTTTTGTAAATTCATAGGGGGCTGTAACTTTTTTAATAGGCAGTGTCAGCTCAGAAAATTAACATAATAGAAATCGACAATAAACCAATCAGATGCATTTTATATGCATTAGCAGCAGTTAGTTTGATTATTAAATGGTACTGTGAGAAAATTTTTGAATTCATTTCTTTATCTCTTGATGTGCTACAGGCATGAAAAAATATACCTAATTAAAAAGCTCACTTTAAAACAATTTTTTAATCAGTTTAGTTATATTTTTTGTTTTAAATAAAAAAAAATGTGTATTTAATAAAAAAAGTTCTTCTTCTTCTTCTTCTTCTTCTTCTTCTTCTTCTTCTTCTTCTTCTTCTTCTTCTTTTTTATATAGGCAGTACTGCCTGTTTTTCTTCAACGGTATCTTTCATTCTGCCCCTAAGTTGTCATTCCATCTTTTCCTTGGGCGTCCTATACCTCTCCTGCCTAACGGTGACTTGTCCCTGGCTATTCTTACTATCCTTGATTCAGACATCCTGCTTATGTGCTCATTCCACTCTTCTTTTCTGTTCTTTACCCAGGTATTTATATTGTCTACCCCACATATGCGTCTGATTTTCTCACTTTTACCCTATCCTGTAGTCCTTTTCCAGCAATCCTTCTTAAGATCTTCATTTCGTTGGTCTCCAGATGTCTTCATGTTTTGCTTGTATCTGGTCTTGTTTCGGCCGTGTAAGTCATAACTGGCCTAATAACTGACTTATATATTAGGGCCTTTGTTTCCAAACTTAGGTGTTTGTGTTTCCAAATTGTGTCGTTTAGGCATCCGACCGTTCTACTGGCTTTAATTATTTGGTCTTTTACCTCTTCTTCGATATTGTTGTCGGCTGATAGATTAATTCCCAGGTATTTGAAAGTCATTACTTGTTGTATCATTTGATTGTCTAACTCCAATTTGCATCTTATTGGTTATTTGGCAATTACTAAGCTTTTTGGTTTTTGGGCTGATATTTTCATATTCATTTCTTTTGGGTTAATGTTGAACTCGTGCAGTAATCTTTGTTGGTCGTCTTCGCACTATGCTACTAACACGGTTTCATCAGCGTAACAGAGTATTTTTATCTCTCTACCGCCCATTTTGTACCCTCTTTTTTTCTTCACTTGTTTTATTATTGCATCCAACATTATGTTAAACAGTAGAGGGCTTAGTGAATCTCCTTGCCTGATTCCTGTGTTTGTTTCTGTGTGTACAAATAATAAATATTTATAATAAAAAGTGAGTATTTAATATAAATACTTAAATGAAAAGTGGATTGAACGGAGACTTGAATATTTATTTCTAAATAAAGCACTGATAATGATACTGTACTGAATACTTTAACAAAGACTTTCAAACTTTTATAGGATGTCTTAATAAGCTCACATTGGAGAGATTTTCCTTTTCTTAACACTCCATTAGTTGCAGAGAATGTAAGATCCACAAGAATTTTTGATAGTGACGACTTTCGAGCGCAAAGTTACCAATTCTTCTTGTTTAAAATTCTTTCTCCCTGTCGAACGTTGGAAATAATAAATATAGTAATTCTGTCTTTCCTTACAAATAAACAAAATAATTAAGTGGTTCCTTAATCTTCGAAATTAAAAATACTAATAATTGTACAGTTCAGGTAAGCAATGTATTTAATATATAGGTTGTGGTAAAAAAAGCTGGAAGGGCGAATATTTCGTGAATTCACCGGATCGAAAAACTGAAAACAATTTTACACGTATTATATTATATTATATATTACATTATATATTATATATTACACGTATTATATTACATGTATTATATTGTACACGGTTTATTTTAAATCTATCGAATGACACCAATCACGACCCCCCAATCGTTGTATCTAGAGCGGCGAAGGGGCAAGTTTTAAATCTTAAATGGGAATCCCCATTTTTGATTGCAGGTTTCGATTACTCATAAAAAATAAGACTACTTAAACTAACTTATTTTTTATATTTCATATTATAATATATTCTTTCCAATTTTAAAAATTGTAAAAATGTTAAAATCGCATATTAAAACATAGTTTTTAATTTAAACTAACTTTTCATAATAACAATTTTCGATATTGTGAAATATAAGGGTACTTTACACTTGAGCGAAACCATATTTATTTATACCTCGTACAAGATTGATAAAAGTTGATATCATAAAAGCGTTATAATATCAGTAATAAATCAAAATGATAAGTAATTTTATAAATATTTACAATTTTTTTTCAATTAGAAGGATATAATTCCATAATAAAACATAATTAGTAATTCTAGACAACTTTTCATAATGACAATATTCGATATTGTGAAATATAAAGGTACTTTACTCTTGAGCGAAATTAATATTTTTTGACATTATGTAAGTACCTCGTATAAGATTGATAATATTTGATATTTTATGGTCGTTCCTTAGATTTTAGATTATGCAGAGCTTTTTATTAGAAATAAATATTATTTCGTGGTAACTCTAAAACCGGAAATTCGAGGTCAAATTTCTCAAAAAACTCTAACAAGAAGTAAAACCACTTCTATGTAAATTGGTATATTTATTAAAACTTAAAAATCCCAATGGATTGAATAAAATATGTCCAATTCAGAACGTTTTCAGACCTATCGGTCCATCATCAGTGAATCTACAATAAAATAAGTAATCCCACTATTAGAATTGAAAGATGGTTGAAATTTTTAAAAAGCTAAAAATGTGGTTAGATTACTGTGGTTAGATAGTAGGGTGAATTAATGAGGTTAAGCACCACCTCATTAATTCACCCTACTATCTTTTTACTTCTTTTTCATTTCATTACTTCGTTCAGTTTAATTCCACACCTCATCTTTTCTTTATCCCTCTCCTTCCCTTAAAATTCTTGTCTTTATACCCTACACCACAGCCCTCTACTTTTTGTCTTTGACTTTTCCAAGAAAATTTTTACCTCTCCAACTAACATCACATCACTTAATTTCAGTTCTCACATTCAGATCCATTATCATTACAATTAAATTATATCAATATTCTTTTTCTTACTTTGGTTTTATTTTATTCAGTACACTTTCAATATTATTTTCATTTTAATTTCATTCGTGTATCAACTGGACTTAACAGCTATAATCATACTTTTCTTTATCTCTAACTTCACATACCCTCACTTTGTCACAAGAATTCTCTCAAAACTTTTGAAATAAAATTAAAAAAAAAAATAAAACATCTCATAATAAGTACAATTCTTTTTCATTCACATATTACACACTTTTAATTATTTGACTGTATCCTAACTCAAATCCATTATGTACAAAAATTTGCAATTATTTTTTAAATAACAATATTTTCCTTTTACATATACAACCACCAATACAATATAGACTAGATTAAATTGCCTACCAATTTATTCATTTTGTACAATAACATTCCAACTAATACTGATTCTTTCTCTTCTCTCACCTTCATCTATTTTTATCTTTTTATCATTATTGACAGCAGCTCAACTTTCTTTCTATCAATTTGATCAATCTAATGTTATGGTATACAGTCAATATAAATAATCTTATATTCTAAATTAATTTTGTATATCACAAGTTCTTTTCAATAACCAATAGATTTAAAATGTTAGACATTTTCAGATATTAAAAAATTTTTTATCATTTGTTGTGGGTCATGACCTTTTGGTTAATTAACTTTAAAATCGACTACCTTTTTCTCTACTGTCAATGTCACTTCAAACAGTTCCATACACACTAGTGTCACTTTATAGTCAAAGTTGGCCTAAGATTGTTGATTGAGGTTTTGGTAGGGTTTCACCATGTTCCCATAGGCAATATCCTGTAACATCGGCGTTTAGCCTGTTGAATATTATTTTTAAATAATGTAAATTGAATTTTAAATTCAACCATTGTTTGGTTCTGGGGCTATTTAGCAAGTATGCACGTAAGTAATCTAACCACATTTTTAGCTTTTTAAAAATTTCAACCATCTTTCAATTCTAATGTGGGATTACTTATTTTATTGTAGATTCACTGAAGATGGACTGATAGGTCTGAAAACATTCTGAATTGGACATATTTTATTCAATCCATTGGGATTTTTAAATTGTAATAAATATACCAATTTACATAGAAGTGGTTTTACTTCTTGTTAGAGTTTTTTAACTATATGGTATACAGCCAACCTAGGGAACTTCCCTTTTAGTTCAAATTTCTCACTTCTAGTTCATAGATTCTAACAATTAGAAATAAGAGATTAAATAAGACAGGTGCTGGTTTTATATTAAAATTTGAAAAACGGTTAAAAGCAAATTTAACCAATTAAATTGTGTGTTATGTATATGCACAGTACCTTGGATGATGTTCTTCTTCTTCTCTTAGTCAGCTAAGGCTGGGTGGCGGTTTTGGCACTTCTTTGGTTTAAAAACTATATAACACTGTGTCCTTTCACACTGAATGCTTATACATATCTGAAGAATGCGCGTATATGCCTAGCGTGCCCAAACTCTCTAAAGTGGCTATGAGATTGGGGGTGGCGCCTACAGGACCGTATTGGTACGAAACATACACACACATGGTTAAACAAAATAAAAAATTATTAAAAATAAAAACTTAGGATATTAATTACTAATTATAGTATATATAAAAGAAAAAAATATGTGGAGGGACGGAGCATCACCTCTAGTATCATCCTTGTGTTATAAGCTTTCATTAGACACCTCATTTGTCATTCTGTTTGTTCTAACAACGGAGGAAAATTGTGTTTACAGGAGGAGAGCTAGAACTTTTTTGGATTAATCCAGAAATTTTGGATATGCAATCCGTAGTAATAATAATGCGTTTTTAAGAAAAATTCAATATGTCCGGTATATTATTAAAACTTTTGTTGGAACAGTAGCCAGTGTTCCCCAACAAACTAGCTAACTAGGATATTGACAACGTGTATTAATCGGAAAACAACCTAATCGTTGTTTTTTGTTTTTGTGAATGTTCGAGCTGCTAATTTTACATGAATAGGTAACGATGACAAAAAATTGTAATCAAAGGATAGGTACATGTACACTTTATTATTGTACTACGTTATTTACTAACGTTATAATATACCAAGTGGAATTTATTTCCCTCATGAAATTTTTAATGCCATCAAACAAGTTCGACTTTTTAAAATTAATTGTGACTTCTTCTATAGGTGCCTACCTTCTAGAGATATTGGCAACCACATTACCACCCCCAGATATTAAAACTATTACTACTTCGAAATTGTTGTCATTAATAGTCACGTTCTGCCTAATTAAAACCTAAACGCATATAATGTTTTTGTTTGCCCCTTTACATGTAGCAACAAGAAGCTGGGGGTTGGGTTAACACGCCAGGGGAAATAAAAAGGCGAATAAAGCCTGAAACGCATTCGGGTAAAAACATAACAAGTAAGTCGAGGTGGAGGTGGATGTGGAGGTCGCGGTCGATGTCGACATCCATGTAAAACAATCAGATTGTACTGAATGAAAAAGAACAGAGCAAGTAAGTCGCGGTGGAGGTTTAGCGCGATGCCATCTAGGAGGTTTCCATCGATGCTTTTGAAAATAAAATGAGTTTGTTTTACATGGATTACCTACTGCGCGGCCTACATGGATGCTTTTCTGTGATTGGTCCGATCGAAGCCAAGTTGTCATTAACTGCGCTGTCTGAGTTATACTTTTTATAATATAATCCCTTTTTTGTATTCAGTATATTTCTGAATTTCTCAAGTAATTAAATTCATTTTATCACTATCATCAAATCATCACTTGACGGACACAACATCGCAAAAGCACAGTCTTTTTGTCATTCAAATTTCATTAAACTCCTTCACTTGATAGTGGTTCTAGCTCGACTGACAGCGCAGGTGACCTCCTTGCTATGTGCTGTCGACATCGACCGCGACTTAACTAGTAGCATCTACCGCGACCTACACGTCCTCCTCGACTTACTTGTTATGTTCTTATCCTTAGAGAGTCGCGGACTAGACTAGCTGAGATTCTTTACCTAGCTTTTAATCTTCACGAACACATTTGGAAGTCGCGGACGCGACGAGGACTTGATGCAATTTTTAATGAGAATTTCAAGTCTTCCACTGTCCGTTCGCGACGAGTCGCGTCCGCGACTCTCTAATGCAGGGGTGGGCAAACTTTTTTAGTAAGGGCCACAAAATATTTTTGGTCTCTTTTTGAGGGCCGCAATAATTGTTAACTTAACATGTCAGAAATTTTAACTTTTTACTAATTTTGTTTAAGTGGGGGGGGGGGTGGGGCATTGTTTGACAATCAACATTTTAAGCCCCTTTTCTTGAATTCTGTATGAAATTATGGTAGAATTATTCTGTTTTTAAATTAAATAAACATATTCAGCACAATTCAAAGATTACTCAAAAAAAACTCAAGACCAAATATTGAAAAATAAGCCAACGGTGGCAAATTATTACAGGCAGCTCCAAAAAAATGGATTTTGCAGTAGAACCCGTCAATGGATCATATGAAACAAAAAATTCAAAAATATTTTATTAGCTTATGAGTTTCTCGAGGTAAAGCTGTTGAGTTTTTTAGTTTTAAGAGGATGGGTCCGTATTTTCGTCTGCAATGCTATTCAAATGGGGATTCATTTTTTTCTAATCCTGAGAATACTAATAAGTATTTTTGAAAAATTTAAACGCAGAATGAAAGATTGCGTTATTGGCGAGGGCCGAAAATCCCTGAGAACTTCTATAATATTTATTTTAATAAGTTACAGGTGTGAAAAACTAAGAGAAAATTTAGTGTTATTTTTAATTTCAAATATCTCATTCAAAATAAACTTTTTATTTAATCTAAGGGACTTTCGGCCCTCGGTAATAATTTAGTCTTTCATTCTGCGTTTAGATTTTTCAAAAATATTTATAGGTTTTTCAGGAGTCGAAAAAAATGAACACAATGTCCGTGGTAATATTTTCCAAATCTATCTTTGTCATACAACGCACTCAGTCGAATAGAACATTGTCAGCATATTTGACAATCAGTGACAATTTTAAATATTTGACATGAATCGGGAATATTTTGAGTTGTTGATTAAATAATATTGATATATAGTGTATTTGATAAATAATTGATTTAAGACGTGAACTTTATAAAAAGTTATTTATTGTGTATTATTTATGGAAGATAGAAGCACAGAATACATCAAGATATATTCTGTGATCCAAGTATTTTATTGTTAAAGATGTTCAAAATTGTAGTACGCGTTCCATATTAACAATATATAATATATAAATTATTACAATCACTGAATACATAGTTATGAAAAAATTATCACATTTATTAACTGAATTAATAATTTGCAATTATACAAAAAATAACAGTTATCCAATTACATTCAAAAGCCATCTCGTTAAGTTAGTTATGACATTGTCAAATATAATGACATTCTAGTAATATTTACATATCCATACCAGTGTGAATTTTACTACACGTAATTTGTCATGTAAAGACAGAAAAGGTAGGGATATCCGTAAAATATTTGCGAATTATATACCCATGCCTTAACGATATTTGAGTTTTTGATATCACTCAAAATACAAGTCAAAATAACGAAATTTTTGTAAAAAAGGGTGAAAATCAACATATTTATTATTGATAACCAAAACATATCTCGACAGAGTTACCTCACGAAATGTTTAAAGAAAATCTATGAAAAATTTCAGGTAGATCTGTCAATTAGGTAGTTTTTGAGTAATGTCCACCGGCTTTGAAGAAAGCAGTTTTGAGAAAAACGCGTTTGGTTTGACAACTTTTATTTCAATTTGTTTTTTGTCTGTCAAATCGTAAAGTGATGCACGCCGAAATGTTTTTGAATCGCAGAGTAATTTACAAAAGAGACGGGAACAGCTGTTAAACGTTTCTCACTACGCTCAAGCTACTGCAAATCGAGTCGAAAGTAGGGATATTAAACATGCTTTACTTCCGGTAATTTTACTTCGGTCAAGCTGAAAATTTTAGAGAGTATTCTTGAAGTTTATTTATTTATTTTTTTATTTATGTACTTTCATTTAAAATAAAGTTTAAAATAACTATAGTTATGTACTTTCATTTAAAATAATATAAAAATCGAAAATTTCAAATTTTTTATACCGAACCCCTCTCCCCTAAACAGCATTCGCACTTAATTAAGCATGGTATTTCCCTCAAATATATGTGTATCTATATATTTATCTATTTTTATTTTATATATGAACCTATTTCTCTTTTTCCTAATATTGTTCTGAAGCTATTTCCTTGTGAGATCATATGCAATTTACTATTTTATTTGGGAATAAGCCACAAGTTTGAAATTAATTTTATTTGACGTTAAATTCCACTTCGGTAATCGTTATCAAAATACAAAACATTAATAAATTAAGCATTTATTAATTAGTTTAATTTATTAATGTTTTGTATTTTGATAACGATTTCCGAAGTGGAAATGGAAACGTCCAATAAATTTAATTTCAATCTTAAATTGTGGTTTATTCCCAAATAAAATAGTAAATTCTATTTTCACATTGCTATTAGTTACTTAAATATTTGAAGGGAAATTCCGTGCTTAAATAGATGTAAACATGCATCATACGTAATATGCAACACGCGTTATTTAAATCAAAATAAACAGAGTTATAAATTTGAAAAATCTTAGATTCCCTTCATTGTTTTTGTTTTCTTTGAAAGGATTAAATAATATAAAAATATGCACGATGATTTAATCCTATTTAACGAATAATTAACAATATTAGTTATAATTGAAATGACGTTGACTACTTGTACTTTGGGCTAATTAGCAAAATTCATATATCCGGTGAAAATTAAACGAATATTTTAGCACCAATTCAATTGTTAATTAACAATAATTTACGATCGCAATAATAACCAAAATAATCATGATACATTGATCAAACTTATAAAGATTATAAAGATGAGATGCTTGTTTAATATTTTATCGACAAAATATAAATTTTTCTTCTTTTGCATAATCTTTAAATTTTGAAAAAAAATAGTTATAATACGTTGGTCTAATTAGTAAAGTACAAAGAAAGGTTATTTACCAGCAATTTTATTGCTTTAATCGAATTATAAGATCCTATAGATTATTAATATAGGTATGCAAAGTCCACAGATAGTGTGCTACTTTTTTATAAACAAAATGGCGCCGACAAATCGTATTTTTTTCAATTATTGCTCTATAACTCCGAAGATTTTAACTTTACACCAAAAATACTCAAATAAAAATTCACCCCAATTTAATTCTACATACAGGCATGTTTTTCCCGATTTGCTCCGACGAAAATTTTCCTCGGAAAATGTGGGTTTTCCCAACAAAATCTCGAATTTTCAAATAAATTTTTTGGGCCAGTAATTATTTATCAATAATTATATAGCTTGGTGAAATAAAAGCTTTCTTGGTACAGATTATAAATTCAGAAGCCGGTTAAAATGAAACAAATATTTTAGCAACAATTCAATTGTTAATTAACAATTTACAGTCGCAATAACAACCAAAATAATCATGAGACATTGATCAAACCTAGAAAGATTATAAAGGTGTGATGCCTATTTAATATTTTGTCGACAAAATATAAATTTTTCATTTTTTTGCATAATCTTTAAATGTTTAAAAAAAATTGTTATAAACAAATTAACATTTCTCAGAAATTGTTTATTATATTCTAATTTTAAAAAGTACTTAAAATGCGTATTTCATAGGTCTTGAAAATGAATGCTTTAAAAAAATTTTCCAACCATTTGCAAAAAAGTTAGGAAACAGCAAAATAAATATACGATATCTCCATTCTTTATAATTTGTTTTAATTGTTTCAAAGCTTAAAAGTGAGTCTATGGTACAATCTAATTACTCACAAAAAATGTCAAAAATTAGTGCAATGGTTATATTTTAATCAAAGATTAAAAATACTTTTTTTTGTAATATTTAGCGCGAAAGTAGGCTTGATACAGAGCCGGAGTTAAATGTTCACTCGAAGCGACTGATACGCTTAAACTCGCGCGAGTTGTGTACGTGGGCGGGTAGCTACGGTACTGTATTATTCTACTTTCGCGCGTGTAAATTACAAAAAAATATATTTATAATCTTTAATTAAATTATAACCATTAACCTGATAATCGATATTGTTTTATAAATAATTAGCTTGTACTTTAAACTCACTTTTACGCTTTGAAATAATTAAAAAATTATTAACACCGTAGTAATCGTATGTTAATTTTGCTGTTTCATAACTTTTTTGCAAATGGTTGCAAAAAAGTTTTAAAGCATTCATTTTCAAGATATTTGAAATGCGTATTTTAGCTATTTTTTAAAATTATAATATAATAAAAACTTTCTGAGAAACGCTAATTTGTTTATAACGATTTTTTTTAAACATTTAAAGATTATGCAAAAAAATAAAAAATTTATGTTTTGTAGACAAAATGTTAAATAGGCATCTCATCTTTATAAGATTTCAAAGTTTGATCAGTGTATCATAATTATTTTGGTTATTATTGCGACCGTAAATTATTAATTTACAATTGAATTGTTGCTAAAATATTCGTTTAATTTTCACCAGCTTCTGGAACTATAATCTACACCAATAAGGCTTTTAAGTCACCAAATTATTTATTTATTGGTAAATAATTACTTATCTAAAACTTTATTTGAAAATTAAAGATTTTGTTGGGAAAACCCGCATTTTCCGAGGAACATTTTCGTCGGAGCAGATCGGGAAAAACACGTCTCTATGCAGAATTTAATCACGGTGAATTTTTATTTGAGTGTTTTTGTTGTAAAGTTAAAATCTTCGGAGCTCTAGAGCAATAAACTCTTGTTTATAAAAGAAGTAGCACACTATCTGAGGATTTTGCATACCTATAATATTAATATATAGGATCTTATAATTCGATTCCAGCAATAAAATTGCTGGTAAATAACTTTTCCCAAAAATGGCCTATTCTCCGATAATCAGCCCAGACTATTGCAAAATATTTTTGCACAATACCTGCTCATGGATTAAGCAGTGAAAAATAATAACTGTTGTTCTGAAAATTGTTCATGGGCGTAATTTTAAGTTTTCTCAAAATTACAATATTTGCTCCTCTTAAATAGGTGCTCCGTCAGTTGTTACACTTACTAGGTGGTTACAGGGCTAATTTAAAATTTTCCAAACAGTTCCAGACTACTTCGAAAATATCGTTTCCATTTGTTGAAATTTCGTGGATTTCATTCAGGCAGCCGACAAAACTCTGCCGGAAACCCAAACAATTAGACCAGTGCAGATAGCTCTAAAATGGACCAAAAAAATAAAAAATTAATAGCAGGATGAGACCAATTCCAACTGAAAGTACACATATTAGATAACATGTGGAACATTTTTCACCAAATCTGGATGAGGGGAACATGGGTTGGGGGAGCGTTTTTAGGGGTGAAAACGGTTAATTACGATGTGCGGCAAAACGGCACATCCTATCGAAAAAAGTTAAATCGTAAAGTTGTAGGCAATAAAAGGATCTACAACTTTTGTAAATAAACATTTTTCACATAACCTCAAAATATCCGAAAAAATTGGAAAATTCGATGTTTTTGATTTTATTTTTTCTCACTGAAAAAAAATTTTTTTTTTTACCAAATATGGTGGAAACTTACCTCTTTCTGTCCCAAACACGCTGTAATTTTTCTGTATAAAAATATTTTTTTAAACTCTTGTTTTTTATATTTAAGGGAAAATGTAAGCATTATTTCAATTGAAAAATCTCCCGAAATTTTTTTAGCTTTTTCAAAGAAGTTGGCATTTTTTTTTGTTTATTGAAACCTCTATTTTCTGATGGTGTAAAAAAACATATACGTTACTGTGGAAAATTTTGCCACAAAAGGCAAAAATCGGAAATTTATTTTCAACCTCTCACCATTTTCAGATTCTCAGAAGCAATATAAGTTGCATAGCGAGCAGGAACCAACGAACCTCTGTTAAAAATTTACTACACTAATGCCGTTGTGTGTGATTTTTAATTTTGTGAATAAATTATAGTTAAAAAAATAAAAAACACGCTTTTAAAGCACTAAAAATTTAATAATAAAATATTACTAGCTTTAATTTTAAAAGTTATTTTTAAATTTTTAGTGCTTTAAAAGCGTGTTTTTTATTTTTTTTAAATATATTTTTTTTTAAAGTCGGCCTACTTACCTATAAAAAAGTCGCAACAACTTTTTTAACGAAAAATTTATTTAATACAAAAGAAAGTAATTATTATAATTTTAATGGCCAATTTTTCATCAATTAATTAAGTTTTTGCTTCTTTGATGGCATTTCTTCATCACATTCGGTAATGCTTACAGATTCTGCAGTTTCCTCTAAATCTTCTAGACCATCATGGTCTTCGTCTACATTTTCTTCATTTGGCGTTGGTTTCTCATCCATAATGTCATCATATTCATTAATATAAAAAAAAATGGTTTTTCGACATTGGAGCATTTATCAGAAGTACAATTTAAACATAAATTGATACATTTCAAACCATGCTTTCGGCACCCACATTTTTTGTCAACGTCAATCACATTTTTTTGTTCTTTAATATGTTTTAATAAATTTTCTGTTGTCTCCTTATTTTGAACATATCTCACTTTTTCTTTTTGAACCTTACGGATAGGCACACCGCACAAAAAGCATTTAGATTTATAATCAAAAGTAAGAGCGTCTTTATTAACTTGTTTTCCTTCCATTGCTTTTATTTGCCATGAATCAAGGTATTTAGTTATTAGAGCATCATTATTATAATTTTTCTGACAACTTTTATGAATAAAAGCTGATGTCATATTTGCAAATTTTTTGTGTCTACTGTCAAATCTTTTTTTACCAGACTCCACTAAACGTTTCAAAGCATTTTCTTTTATTTTATACAACTGCTTATTATCTGCCTCATTGCAGATTATACAAACAGATTCTTCCATATCTATAGTGATAATCTACAAATACAAAATCATGATTTTACAATTTTCTCTTTGAGTAAAACTAAATTTGCTTTTGCAAAAGAAAGAAATTATTGTTTATTAATATTGTACTGAAGTACCTATTTCTAATTTATTTTGAAATATATTGTATTAAATTATTATTAAAAATTTGTTAATTAAAAAAATAAAAAAATTTCAGGTTATTTTAGTCATACTATTTATGAAAGAAAATGATAATATTTCATTGATTAATTGAGAATAAGACACAGGTAGTATTTACCTTTTTATATAGATTCCACAATTTCCTTTAAAATAAATAAATTTGTCACTAAATTCTTTTCACAAAATTATGTTTAACACGTACGTTTGATTCACTGTATGTGTCATCATGGTACACATAATGGCCGCGGCGCGGCGTCTGGCTGGGCTGCACCTACTCGCTATGCAACTTACATTACGTCTGAGAATCTGAAAATGGTGAGGGATTGAAAATAAATTTCCGATTTTTGCCTTTTGTGACAAAATTTTCCACAGTAATGTATATATTTTTTTACACCATCAGAAAATAGAGATTTCAGTAAACAAAAAAAATGCCAACTTCTTTAAAAAAGCTAAAAAAATTTCGGGAGATTTTTCAATTGAAAAAATGCTTACATTTTCCCTTAAACATAAAAAACAAGAGTTTTAAAAAATATTTTTAAACAAAAAAATTACATCGTGTTTGGGACATAAAGAGGTAAGTTTTCACCATATTTGATAAAAAAAACCTTTTTTTCAGTGAGAAAAAAAAATAAAATCAAAAACATCGAATTTTCCAATTTTCTCGGATATTTTGAGGTTATGTGAAAAATGCTTATTTACAAAAGTTGTAGATCTTCTTATAGCCTACAACTTTGCAATTTAACTTTTTTCGATAGGATGTGCCGTTTTGCCGCAAATCGTAATTAACCATTTTCACCCCTAAAAGCGCTCCCCTAACCCATGTTCCCCTCATCCAGATTTGGTGAAAAATGTTCCACATGTTATCTAATATGTATTACTTTCATTTGGAATTGGTCTCACCCTGCTATTAATTTTTTATTGTTTTTTTGCTATTTGCACTGGTCTAAATTGCCCGCGTTCTGTTGAAAATCGCTGCGAAAGTGTTAACTATATCAGCTGTGTTAATAGCTGCAATATCTATATTTATTTATTAATATTAGCAATAATTAAAAAAAAAATTAAAAATTATAAAGTAAATATGTGGTTGTAGTACATACCATATCATTACATTTTTGTGTCGTTGTTCCTGTAGATTATTTAGAACAGTGCCTATTGTAGTGGTGTAGAGTGTAGAGTATACTTTTACAAGAATAACTTAACACAAGTCTTCGCGGGACGTGTATTCTCAACCTTTTAATTAAAAAACAATTGTTTAACAGACACATCATTTTGCAATAGTCGAGTAAACAATATTTGAGTCATTAATTAATTGAAGTGCTTCACTGAAAATCATATAAGTAGTTCCTTTTTAAAATAGAGAAACTATGGAATTTTATCTTCTGATATAATAACAATTTGTGAAGTAGTACTCTAAAAAAATGTAATGTTCCACTGCAGTGTTGGTGTCAGGAAAAGATGCCGAACGACAAAGCCTTCCCGAGTTTCAGCAGCAGGTACAATTCCAAGATCACCGGGTATTTGTAACGAACTGTTTTATTTTTTTAACAGTTAAACACATGATGGACTTATTTCTTTCTATTAATTCATTGGCAATTTATACTTTCCTTTTTTGACTATTTTTTTATGATTAAACAATGATTATGTTTAAACATGTATAAGTATTTTTCCTTTTACACAATCTATCTCTGATCCTTATTGTCAGAAAGGCAAACATGTATATTATGACAAGAATATAATAAGTACCTACTTAGATTTAAATGACATTTCAAGTATTTTTTTTTATTTTTTTAAATATGTATATGGCAATATATTCAATATTTGATGGCGCCCATTAATTAATACATTTTAATATTAAATATTACCAAGAACTCAACCCTCTTTAATCTCTGAGACTAGAGCTTACCGAGGCATTCCAAAAAGTTACGTAGCACAAAGTAAGGCTTATATTTAGTGTATCATGCCTATGACCTAATAACATTGTTTAAGTATATTTTTATGATTGTTTAATTTGTTGTGCTACAAGATATTTAAACTATTACTTCTTCGAAATTGTTATGCTCTGCCTAATTAACCCTCGCAGGACCAACCTTTAGTAGAAACAGCGAGGACCAAGGAGGGTCAATAAATGTCCACACATAAATTAATCAAAAACATGCTGTTTTTAAAAAAATTTAAAATAATTTAACAATAACACTTTTATATTATTCCAAGACGTCAAATTGAACAGTTAAAAGATACGAATTTATAATTTACCCGGAGTCTTCGGCTTCAGTGGAATTGGCATCATCGTAGGATACAGAAACATTTTTAATTTCTTGCTTTGCTTACCGCATACGTACTTGCATTTTGAACAAACTATAGTTGATTTTGCCAACTTATTCTCCTTTTTTCTTTTAGATTTTGCTAATTTGACACATGAATGATATCGTCCCTTTCCATTTTGTGGTGTTGAAGGTAGTCAAGGTGATTATTTATAGTCAACTCTCAAGTTTTTATAAAAGTATTGGGAAATGAATTAAATTATAGAAATGTTAATTATGCCATCTAATAGGGCAGTAGTACGCCGACAACTACTAATTATTTGAGATTATTAGGAACAAAGGTATTTAGAAAAACGGATATAGTCCATGTGGTGAGACCGCTCCCGTCTGGAAAAATTTCTGATTCGGTTTCTTTGTTGATTCCTATTGAAATATGTCCCCTTTAAACAAATCTGAAGGGTGCCGGGCGGAATTTTTGGGCAGAAACTGTTTAAAAAATTTTTTTAAACAAATACAAAAGATTACGTTTTTTTGTTCCGGAATATTTATTTTTGAGTTTGTTGGGTAATTCTAAACAAGAAAGGTATCTTGTAAATTTTCTCAAAAATTGATAGTTTTCTAGTTATGGGCGATTCAAAATCTGAAAAATGCGAAAATACGCATTTTGGAGGCCTAAAAACTCATATTTAAATTATTATTTTTGAGATTGCCAGATACTTAAATTAAAGTTTAGACATTCAGCTTTAAGATTCTGAAGAGTGATTGCGTCTAACCTTAATTTATACCGTTGTTTTTTAATTGTTAAATATGCGTGTTTATCCGATTTTTCTGCCGGTGCGGCGAGCTCTATTTAAAAAATCTCCTATTTTCCTCCGAAAAATATTTTTCTAGTTTCTTTGTAATATTCTAAATAAAATAAGTTTCTTGACATTTTTCTCAAAAGTTAACAGTTTTAAAGTTATAAGCGATTTAAAATCCAAAAATGCGTCTTTTTGTCATTTTTCGGAATTAAATCGCTTATAACTTTAAAACTATTATTTTTTGAGAAAAATGTCAAGAAACTTATTTTATTTAGAATATTCCAAAGAATCTAGAAAAAATATTTTTCGGAGGAAAATAGGAGATTTTTGAAATAGAGCTCGCCGCACCGGCAAAAAATCGGATAAACACGCATATTTAACAATTAAAAACAACGGTATAAATTAAGGCTAAAGGCAACCACTCTTCAGAATCTTGAAGCTGAATGTTTACTCTTCAATTTAAGTATCTGGCAACCTCAAAAATACTAATTTGAATATGAGTTTTTAGGCCTCGAAAATGCGTATTTTCGCATTTTTCAGATTTTAAATAGCCAATAACTCGAAAACTATCAATTTTAAAAAAAATTACAAGATACCTTTTTTGTTTAAAATGACCCGAAAAACCTAAAAATATATGTTCCAGAGTAAAAAACGTAATATTTTGTATTTGTTTAAAAAAAAATTGTTTAAACAATTTCTGCCCAAAAATTCCGCCCGGCACCCTTCAGATTTGTTTAAAGGGGACATTTTTGAATAGGAATCCACAAAGAAACCGAATCAGAAATTTTTTCAGACGGGAGCGGTCTCACCACATGGACTAATATAATGCAATGTTGTGGATACTTTTTAACCATCCTTAGTCCTTCTAGGGTTAATGCCTAAACGCATATAATGTTTTTGTTTGGCTCTTTATACGTTGCAACAAGAAGTGTTGTTTTGTTTGTTGCAGAGGAGAATAATTTGTGTCTGTTTAGACTTGAACGAATACAATTTCTAATATTTTTTTAATATCATATTTTGTTTTAAATAAAATATAATTTTTAACAGAACTGCTTTTTTTGTCCGGGATCATATTTTGGTTATATAATTTATAATAAATTATAATAAATAACATAACGTTCTCAAAACGGATGTGAATCTAATAATTATAAAGTTCGTATTTAAAAGCATTTACAAGAACACACTAAACAAACTTCTTACAAAATGAATAAGGCAGCAAATAAAATTAATTTCGAAAGGGTATATAAAGATTGCCGTGTCCATCTGGTCAACAATCTGTTACCGACAGTAGTAATAAAACCACTAAACCACCTAATATAAACCACCTAAAAGTTTTATTATCATGAGCATAAAAGTTTATACACTACCCCAAGGCAGCCACAAAAATTTAGTACTGTTCATCAAATGAATATTTAGTTGTACCTTTAATATCTATTAGGATATAGAAAGGCTAATTGTACAAGAACAAATAACGGCAGTTTGGTCGATAAACATATGTCCGCAAATGCTTCGTTTTAGAGATGCGGGGTGTTGAAATTTTTATTTCAACCTGGCAATTTATTTATTGCGCTAAGACCGGTTGAGCCATAAAAATGAAATTTTGTAAGATTTAAGAGGTACTTATTGCGTGTTTTTGGACATACAACTAAGAATTTTGTATTTGTCATCGGCGCGCTTACGGGTAATTGTCTGAATTTTTTAAAGAAAAAAATAGTGCCCACTGATATATTTCAAATTAAAAATAATTTTTAAACTCTACGTTTAATTTATGATAAAAATCTTTCTTGCCTTTTTTAAAATATGTTACACCGTTTTTGTTCAAAATAATAATAATAACATCGTGGCGCGTATTTTTCATTTCTTAATACTTTATCAAGAACTATCCAATATGTTAATACTAAACTAGAACAATAACAGAAAAAATTACTGATAAGATTTCAACTACCTACGTGCAAAGCTACAGTAAATGTTCAAAATGACCTCCGGAGATGACAAAAGAATATTGTATTCATGACTGGCTCGCATACGGGTAATGGTCTGAATTTTGTTAAAGAGCAAATAAGTACGCCACTGAGAAATGTCAAACTAAAAACTATTTTTGAATTTCTCGTACAATTTGTGACAAAAAATATATCTTGTCTTTTTTTTATAATGATGCGCCTTTATTAAAAAATAAAACATTTTAACGCTTTCAAAGTATTCGAGGTAGTTTCCCTATTATATTTTACCGTAAAAAGCGGTACTGCTTTCAGTTAAATCAAGCATTTACTAGCAAAAACTAGTTTCAACTATGGGGTTTAGACAATTCTAGTTTTAACTAGTGAAAACTGGAACTATCAAATATTTCCAGTTAATTATTCTAGTTGAGACTAAACATAAGGTAACGGGTACAGTTGTTGGCCGGTCACTAGTGATTGGCCACTTTCACAAAAATCCGAATTACCTATTAAGATTTTTAGACAGTATAAGGAAATAAATGTATTTGCATTGCAATTCGGCAACATTGCTATATATTTGGTCTAGCCATTATCTCTCTCAGTTAATATTGTCTAGTTGTGACAGCGTGTGTTGTTCGAAGCTTAACAGGTGCATCCAGTTTTAAGAGTTTTTTAAAGAATTTGTTGAGGAAGGCCATTCATGAGGTGAGTTATCTTGGCTAATAATATTGTGTATCTGCTTATATTAATATTTTGTGATGATTTAGTCGGGTACATCTTACGTTATCGGTGGTTTTAATAGTAAAGTTATAATTTCTTGGCGGTAAATTTTAGTGGCCAAGCACTGTATCTTAAATATGTCAGCATTATAATGATTGGCCTCCGGCCAATTACTGTGCCTACTTTAAATTAACATATTTATTATAATTTAGGCTCTTTTAGCTTAGTTTGGCCCAACACAACATATTTCAAGCATTTTTTCTTATTTTTTATGGCAATAACTAGTGGTTGGCCGACTACCAATCACTAAACCACAGGGTGGACAATAACTGTAATGTGTAATAAGAATATATTTTTTGTCCGGATTCGGTTTTATAAAATTACAATTATTTTAGTTGTTATAAAATTAATGGCAATGCGGGCAATCTGAATCAAATTTGAAACGTCCGTATTGTAGATAACGTTATTAGATACTATTAAATGATTTTTATTTTTAGAATAAAAAATGCCAAATATCCGGAAAGATAAAACGTATCACAAAAAATTTACAGAACAAGATCTTCAGGCCATAGAAAATGGCATGAGCCAACGGAAAGCCGCTGAACAATTTAATGTGCCAAGAGCAACACTGCAGTTTAGAGCAAGCGAAAAATTTAATGAAAAAACTAACCTTGGTCCCAATCCTATTATTTCTTTGGAGGAAGAGAATCGTTTAAAGAATTGGATCGTAACATGCCAAGACAAAGGTTTTCCAGTAAGAGTGGAAAATATACAAGACTCGGTTAAAGGTTTTCTTGATGCAAATCCACGTGCTAATCCTTTTACTGACAATCGGCCCGGAAGAGGTTGGTATAGATCCTTTTTAAAGAGACATCCAGATTTAAGCGAGCGAACTCCAGAAGCGGTAACAGCAGCAAGTTCAGTTGTGTCTGAAGAAGATATAAGAAAATGGTTCACCGGTGTTCAAGAATATTTACACCGTAAACGTTACATTGATATCCTTCAAGAACCTTCATGTGTTTTTAATGTGGATGAAACCTGCTTCCTCTTATGTCCCAAAAATAAACGAGTGTTGGCTGTAAAGGGAAGCAAAAATGTATATCAAATAGAACATGACTCCAAAGTTAATTTGACGGTTATGTTTAGGTTTGCAGCATCTGAAGAAATAACAGCACCGATGATTATTTACCCATACAAACGACTTCCTAGCAATGTTATAAATTCAGTTCCTCGAGAATGGGGCATAGGCTATAGCGATACGGGATGGATGAAGAATGAAAACTTCTATGAATACATAGAAAACGTCTTATATCAGTACCTAGTTGCAAAAAACACTAAATTTCCATTCATTTTGTTCGTTGATGGACATAAAACTCACTTAATCATTCAAACCAGTGAATTATGCTAAAAGTTACAAATTATTTTAGTGGCATTATATCCCAATGCGATCAGAATTATGCAGCCTGCAGATGTTGCTGCATTTAAACCATTAAAGGTAAATTGGAACCGGGCAGTATTAAAGTTTAGACGATAAAACCCAAACAAAAAGATACTATTGTCACATAAGATACAATGACTTTAGATATTCAATCGACATCCGATAATCTGCCTTTAGTAAATCAAGACAACTCATTATATAAAGAAATTGACACCTCAATTGACAAATTCTTTTTTGGCCAAAAACCCCAGAAAGAAAGGGTAAAAAGCAAACAGAACGGTTGCCTTTCGTGCTCACTTCTTCAGATCGTCAAAATGCAGAGAGGCGTAAAATTGAAGAGAAAGACGAACAAGAAAAAATAAAATTAGAACGAAAACAAAAGCTAATTAACGCAAAAGCAAAGAATAAAGGTAAACAAAATAAAGAAACCAAGAAGAAAGTAATAAAAAAAATTGCCACAAGAGCCAATTCCGAGAGCAAAAAATGTCAAAATGTTGTAAAGAATAAAGAAAATGCTACACTAAATACAGGTGATATTGTAGATACAAATACTTTTAAATCAGACACACTTCTTAATCATACAATTAAAAGCACTACTTTGAGAAGTGGAGTTAGAGTACATATACCAGAAGTGATTAACGCCAAAGAAAACCACGAACTGCCACGGAACCAATTTCCTGATTCTGTAGGGGAAAACGCTATTCTGCCCTCCATTGATAACGTATCTTTTGATGTCTCCAACAATAAGAATTCATCAAATTTGAGGAATACTTCCCAAAGCAAATGTACAAATTTGGAAACCAACAAAGAAAAACGTGCTGGTGAGTCGGCTAAAAGAAAGTTGTTTTTCGAAACAGAGGGATATCCAGAACATGAAAAAATACAAATTCTCTCAGATATATTGGTGAAACAATCAGACAACACCAACATATCTGTAAATAATAATCTTGTGTATACAGGATTGTGCTATTCTTGTTCCTAAAATATTTCTAAATCAAAAGTTGGAATAAAATGTTTATTTTGTGTCAGAGGCTCCCATATTGGTAGTTGTGTTAAAAGACAACAAGAAATTGAAAATCTAAATAGTTTTGTGTGCCATAACTGCACAAACAAAAAAATAAAATTAGGAATTTTATGAGTGGCCAATAACTGTAATTCTATATGCCAATAGCTATGTTTGCATGGCCAATAACTGTGTAATTTTGTATGTTTTTAAATTTGTGTTAATTTTTTATGTACATTATTATTTTTACTAAAATAACCTGAGTTTTTATAAAATTTGATGTTTCGTTGTTATTAAAAAACCCTTACAAAATATTTCGCATTAAAATATACCAATTTACAATTTTAATTCAATTTGAAATTCCTTAAGTGGCCAATCACTGTACCAGTTACCCTATTTCAGTCAAAACTAGTTTTTACTAAACTTAAGTAATTTCCAGATTCAACTAAATTTCTGTAAATAATTTTCTACCCCGGTTGTTTCCAAATAATTTCTCTAAAACATAAAAACTAGACAAAATCATCATCGTAAAAAATGCAAGTCCCTTTGACCTCGTTGTTGTGTTATTGTCTTGCATCCAGGCTGCTAATATTTTCTCGATGTCTTGGTTAGCTCGCTCGACTGAACCTTGACTCTGGCTGTGCTTTGGTTTTCCATAAACTAATTTTATTCAGGCCGGTATGGCATTACCTCATTTATAACTGCATTGCCGAACTCTCAGCGGTTATCGGGATGTAAAATGCATGGTGCGTCAAAAGTCAAGAATATATCCGTTAATTGATAAGCAACTTCTTCCGCCCTCTTACTTTGTAATGGTCTCAATTAACAAATTTTGTTAAATGAACTGGCAAACCATAATCAACTTGCAACTGTGATCCTTTAGTATATGCATATTGATCAAATATACCTAACAACGACTATTCATTTCTGAATTCAATATAGGTTTCGACACAAGATCCCTCTTCGCTTGCTTTTCTTCCGTTAGCAGGTTTCACACATTGATATAAAATTGTTGATTATATCAACTGTTATATTTACATATTATCGGACTGTTTCAGCCTTCAACCTATCACAACTTTCTTGAACAATAGCAACGTAGGCTGCTTCAATTATGTCAAAAATGTCTTCAGCAGGTACATAATATTTGATGGGTTCAATTCTACTAGCCAACTTTTTGATTTTGCCAACTTCGACAATTCTAAATCGTTTAGTGTTTTCTTAGCAGATTGTTCCGCATCTTGTACTTCAGCGATTAATTTGTTATACATGCTTTTGGTCACAACATTGTAGTGACTGCCTTTCTTCTCGCTCTGTTCCTTTTATAAATATTTTCCGAAAAACTTATTTTCCACGTTCATATATCACTGCCCTTAACCTGATCTTCGACATTATCACAATTGGTGAATAATTCACAGTAGTGTAATATAACCAATAAAAACGATGCAGAAAAATCAACAGTTTAACACGATAGTTTGTTACCGACCGGCCGCCTTCGTCACTAGGGAGTTTTTGTGCACACAAATACGTAAACGTAACCCATCTTTTTGACATATACGCTTGCGCATTAATGGTTGAACTCCCGTATCTCGATGCGTATTACCTAAAGTAGCGCTCTGATACGTACGTGAGAACGCATCCCTATCGAGACGAAAGTCACCGAATGCACACGAGGATCTTGCCCGATTGGCGATTACCTACCAATGGCTGCGTTCACCAGAAATAATCGGTTTAAGTTTCAACTAAACAGCTATGTTGCAGCGCTTTAAAACTACGTTTAGTCTGGTGAATGGTATTTTTCCGTTTGACACTTTCATAGTTGGTTTTTTTGTGTTCCCACCTGTTCTATGTATGAACCTAACCGAAAACGAGATTCGTTGTTTTTGTTGATTTATTATACTTATCGTTCAACGATAAATTGGACGTATCTTAAACAAATTTAATTCAAAAATGGATAATATACTACCTTTATTGATGTTTGAGAATGAAATGAACAAGAAATAATTTTTGGTGCTGCTGGCTGTGCTGGACTTGGCAGAGCAGAACCATTGGATGACCCACCATAAATAAATAATAATTATCACGTAAATATGAATTATGTTGAAAATATTGTTCATTATACACAGATTTACAATTTCGTGAGCATATCCAATTATGTATCTCCTAAGTTTCAATTACTTTATAATTAAAATCATTGTAAAATAAATATTTTCAAATAATCGCGCCATTACAATATATTTCTTAAACACGTTCAATATTGAAGCGATACAAATACTACGTTCAATAAAATGGCGACCGCTTCGTCAACACGTTGAAGTTTAGGCTAAATTGACATGACGTTCACCCGAAAAATCTTAAACAGTTTCAGAGCGCTGACGTAGCGCACTGGTCTGGTGAACGCACCCAATGGCTACCAAATGAACATTTCATCAGCGTACTACCTTGTCTAAGGTACTACCCGTTTATAAATATTTAAGGTTATATTGGTTATTGGTTTAGTCTAATTGAGTAAAATTATTCTGTGTTTGTAATTGGAAATTGGAACTTCATAATAGATTTAAAATTTTATTGTTTTCAAGTTGTCTATTAATAAATCAAAACAAACAAATCTTGTATTAATTTAAGAAATACAGTGATCACCACAATTAATAACTTGATAAATAAATGAGCTAATTTCTGTAAAATTTTCAAATAAATATGAACAAACTATTTACATTATACTGGAATTCTGATGTAGGTACAATAATTTACAACTAAAAAGTAGGTATAAACAAAAATTAAAAAATTTTAACCTAAGGAAAAATAATATTTTTATATTTAAATAGAAGCAATAAAAACCATACAATTTCATCATTTATCTTTTTTTACATTTGTATATTAATTGTATATTGTGTGAACATTGTTTTATTTTTTTAATGTCAACGGAATTTAAAAATTACTTTACGATTTGCTTTACGTTACGTTAAGGCAGTCACAAAAACTACCTATTTTAACGTTCATCCTCTACGACACGTTAGTGGCTTTACGTATACGGAGATGCGTACGTTACGTAGCAACAAAAACTCCCTACTAACCCTATCCCAACAAACCAAATCGTATTTGTCTCTTCTCGCAACGATTTTAATTGGTGTTCGCTAGTACTGGCTAGTAGTTCCAGTAAAAACTACTTCGAATAAGTAGTATAGGCTACTCTAAATGAAATTTCTTCGGTATTTCTAGTTTTAACCGAAATTAGCAGTCAAATGAAGTTTTCACTGGTTAAAACTAGAATTGTCTAAAGCAGATACAGTCGGAAAAATGAAAGATTACCCATGAACGATCACATCAATCATTTATTTTGTATTTGCTATCTTTTTCTATAAATAACAAACGTTAGTTATAGAAAAAGATAGCAAATACAAAATAAGTGATTGATGTGATCGTCCGTGGGTACTCTTTCATTTTTCCGACTATAGTTAAAACTAGTTTTTCCTAGGAAATTTGGGTTTGGTGGTGAGTTGCCACCCCCGGTGATGCGGTTGATTAGATTGAAACACTAAATACTTGATATATTTATTTAACTCACTAAGTATTACAGTAACTTGTTGGTGTTGGATGGATGGACCCCGTGTCGACTCTAACCAAGTCTGTTTCTGAATAATGAATAATCTCTGTCTATCTTTTTACGTATCTATAAATAAATCGTATTTGTTTGTTATGATTGACTATTCTTTAAAGTGACCGTATATTACTAATAGCAGCATTATTGCTGACTTGCTGTTTTCAATATGTGTGGCCTAGGTTACATAAATCAATGCCACCTACTTATGAAATTCAAGCATTGAATGTGTATAGTGTTTAGCCAAGACTTTTAAAAATTAAATCGATTAAATTCTCTTATTTTTTGGATGCTAATATAAATCCTTTACACGGGTTTTAACTGAAATTGGGTTTTAACGGTAATTATAAGATAAAAACTTATTTCACATACTTTGTAAACGCAAAGATGTTTTATTTTTGTGTATAAAAACGGCGCCTCGTATGGAAAAAAGGTAAGAAAGATTTTTGTCGCAAATTGAACGAGGAATAATTCATAAATGATTTTTTTCTTCAACCGTGTGACAAATGCAATTTTTAGCACTCCATAGGAGCGTTAAAAATGCTACTTTAAAGCACTAGTGGTTTAAAATATTTAAGGCACTGCAGTTAAAAGTGAATTGTCAAATTGTGAAACGCCAAAATATTTATATTTCATTTATTAACATTAATATTAATAGTACAACTTGCTCAATTTGAAAAAGGTGGTTTAAAAGGTTTTTTTAAAATTTAAATTAAACTCTATTATTGCATTTTTAACACGTTTGTAGAAAAAAACTATTAAAATTTGTTAGAATATACAACAATAAAAGTACCTAAGATGTTATTCTATAGTTGTTATGATTTACGTATTGACAGTATAGGCAGTTTTGATGTAATATCAAGAAAAATATAAAAATGGAATGTCAGTCAAGTTCAAGTAAAAGTGTTTGTAGATATTGTCCTATAATTGAGAATGAATAAATTATAATTGTTGATATATAAGACGTTTGTAGAAAAAATATTGTATGATATACGTGTTAAAAAGTAAATTTTTAAGGCACTTTTGTGAATTGCAGGATTCGCTTCGCTCATTCTGCAAACTTTCACATGCGTGCCTTAAAACTTTTAACACTTATATCATAAATAACTATTAATTTGAAGTATCTGAATGCCGTACTATTTTTTCTTCTATTGATTTAGCCCAGATATTCCAGGTAAAAAAAGCTGGCAGTAATTTTCGATTTTTCAAATGCTTTCTCTGCTTCGTTTCCTAGGTCCTAGGGTATTATGTATTAGTATTTCAAAAATATTGCGACTACTCTAGGTTCAATGTCAAATAAAACATTGTGTTCCAGAAACATAATATTAATTTTAAAATATATAAGAACATAAGAATATTTAATTTTAATTTACATTCATCTATTTCTTAGTGTAAAATCATTATTTGCTCTAATTTCTTGTAAGCTCGTCAGCCTCCGGCTAATAAAAAATTTTTTAATATATTGTAATAAATAATGTAATGTAAATAATGTAATAAAAATATTTAATATATGTCACACAACGCAGTAGTAGTAATTCTTACTCACATCAGACTAGATCGTCTCTCGTGGTCCGCCATAGTTTTCATATAAAACGCGGGCATTTTCACTAATTATATTTTCACATTATCACGAGAGAAAAGGTTTTTTGATTCATTCATAGTGCAAACGGCGACGGCCATGCTGAGCCTCACGTTTAAATCTCTAATTATATAATATAAAAATCGTAAATAAAAAGTTGTGTATTCTTTCTTTGCTGTATATTCTGTGACCTCATCCATTCTTCAGCCTGTAAGAACCATCCCTACTGGCAACACAGTCCTCACAAATCCTTTGCAGTAAGGCCTGAAATAACAAACAATTCAGCTCAGTAATGTGGGTAGCGCAGCAAAAAGGCTACCCCACATTGCATAAATTTGTCTCTATGAAAGAAAGCAGTGAAAAATCAGTCGGTATCAGATAAGCATTTCTTCAGGAAATTTATTTCTTTTTGCTCTCCTTTCCTACCTGTACTGATTTTATCAAAACGAAAAAAGTTCCCTGAAAACAAAGGTTTCTTGCATTACAATAATTTACTAGGCATTTTTGTTGGTCACAGGCACACAATCGAAGAGATAAGATAGAAAAAGTTCAATAAATTTCGAGTTTATTGAAAATCGATTGATATCTAAACCGACGGGTTGGGGCACCCTCAATCTTATCCTAATACCTCACGGTAAACATTAATAGGCCGTTACTTCGACAAAATTCTCCCTAGGGACCGGCGGGACTGCAAAGTTGTTTATTATCCATTATTTACTTTCCGTTACTAGACCGCTTAATTAACAAAACAAACCGCTTAGTGCCAAAATTTATTTGTTGATTTTGTATCGTCTATTTAAAATTTGTCTAGCGTGGTATCAAGCATATATCACACCTCCGCTCAAACAGTGTGATAAGTCAAAAAAACGACGTTTAAAATTTGTGCTAGAACTTTTCCAGATTTAATTCAAAAACTGTTAAAATAAGTATAATAATATTTTAATCAGTTTTTTGAAGCTCAATCAATTTTGGAAACAAAGGTTTTTGAAACTCTAAAAAATAGTGTATTATTTCTGCAAAAAATGTTTAGAAAATATATATTTTTGGGTTGTGACGGTATACAGATAAAACATCGAAAAATTTACGAAATACTATTTATCAAAAGTGGCTTTTTAGTACAGAATATAATATCATTATTATTATCTGGTTAACAGATGATATCATTATTATTATTATCTGATTAACAGGCTTATACTTTTTAATGATGGTTTTGAATAAATAGGTACGCAGATGGTTTTGAATAAAGTAATCACATATACTAACTGCCTTAACTCGACAAACGACGCTTTATATATGTTACCGGCCAAACCCGATTTCAGGATACCGTGTCTGTTAACCGCGTTAGGATAAACTAGTATGGCATAGGCCAAACTAGTTTATCCTATCGCGCGTAGGACAAACTAGTTTGTCCTAGGCCAAACTAGTTTATCCTAATATAAATAAACATACTTCAGGCCAAACTAGTTTGACCTAGGCCAAACTAGTTTATCCTAATACAATGAAGACTCACACCACAGGATAAACTAGTACGGCCTACTCTAAACCAATTTAGCCGAGTAGAAAGTAATTTAGCGAACATGTTACATGCGGGGAATTCCCAAATCACGTCCTTTATAATCCAAGGATGGTACTAAAGGTGAGAAATTTAAGCTAGGCTGTCTGTCTGTCGGTTCGTCCGACCGCGAATATAATTGCTCCGTTACTATACCAGGTAGAATGACAAATGATGTGTCAAATGAAAGCTTATAATCCAAGGCTGGTAATAAAGGTGAGAAATTTGTTTAGGACTCCCGGTTTTACAAATGCGACCGTAAGTACTCTTTTAAAGTCACCGGAACAATACAAGTGATATATTATTTGACGACTTCCGGTAATATATACATCCAGTTTCATGACTGGTTGTCCGTCCGACCGTGAATACAACTTCTCCGTCACTATGTCAGGTAGAATGACAAATAAGGTGTCAAATGAAAGCTTTTAATCCAAGGATGGTTTTAAAGATAAGAAATTTGTCATCGGATTTCGGTTTTAGGGTTGCAACCATAAGTACTGTTTTAAAGTCACTCAAAATATGATCTGAATGTAAATAAAGATTACTCGAAATTAGTAAAATCGTATATCAATGGTCGCAAAGTCTAAACTCGTTTATCCTGATATAAAAACATATAGTTCAGGATAGACTAGTTTGGCCTAGGCCAAACTAGTTTGTCCTGAAGTAAGCGTCTAGAACCGGAAGTCCTAGAACAAATTTCTCACCTTTAGTACCAGCCTTGGATTATAAGCTTTCATTTGACACTTCATTTGTCATTCTACCTGGTACAGTGATGGAGCAGATATATTCGCGGTCGGATGGACCGACGGTTAGACAGCCTATATCAAATTTCTCACTTTTATTATCATCCTTGGATTTTAAGCTTTCATTTGACACCTCATTATATCTGGTATATTGACAGGGGACTTATATTCGCGGTCGGACGGACAAAGGTACAGACAGCCTAGCCCAAATTTCTCACCTTTAGTACCACTCTTGGATTATAAGCTTTCATTTGACACTTCATTTTTATTCTACCTGGTATAGTGACGGAGCAGTTATATTCGCGGTCAGACGGACCGACAGACATACAGCCTAGTTCAAATTCCTAACTTTCAGTAGCATCCTTGGGTTATAAGCTTTCATTTGACACCTCATTTGTCATTCTACCTGGTATAGTGACGGAGCGGTTATATTCGCGGTCGGACGGATCGACAGACAGACAGCCTAGTTTAAATTTCTCACCTTTAGTACCATCCTTGGATTATAGGCTTTCATTTAACACTTCATTTGTCATTCTACCTGGTACAGTGACGGAGCAGTTATAATCGCGGTCGGACGGACCGACGGACAGAAAGCCTAGGTCAAATGTGTCACTTTTGGTACCATCCTTGGATTATAAAGGACGTGATTTGGGAATTCCCCGCATGTAAAAGTCCTTACATATTCGCTAAATTAATTTCGACTCTGCTAAATTGGTTTAGACTAGGCCGTACTAGTTTATCCTGAATTGTGAGTCTTCATTATATCAGGATAAACTAGTTTGGCCTGAAGTATGCGTCTTTATTTCAGGATAAACTAGTTTGGCCTAGGCCAAACTAGTTTGGTCTGAAGTGTGTTTATTTATATCATATATAAACTAGTTTGGCCTAGGACAATCTAGTTTGGCCTACGCGCGATAGGATAAACTAGTTTGGCCTAGGCCAAACTAGTTTGTTCTGAAATCGGGTTTGGCCAGTAACATACAATACATTAGTAGATGGACAAATCCCTTGCACAACTAGAGAGACTATGTCGCACCTCCGTTCAAATAGTGTCACAACTAAAAAAAAAACGGTTTTATTGCACCAACAGTTTAATAAAACTACAAAATCTTATCTCAAAACTTTTGCAGTTCAAGTATTTGTCGTTAGATGACACTACAGTCATTATATAATTAACCAAAATCAACGGTGCACCGAACATAAACAGTGCCACATATCGACCTGTGCAAGGCATTTGTCCATCTAAGATGTGTATAGAGCGTCGTTTGTCGAGTTAAGACAGTATAATATGTGATTACTTTATTCAAAACAATCTGCGTATGTGTTCAAAAAAAGTAACATATTTATCATTATTTATTTATCTTTCTTTTTGCAGTATTTTTTGTTTAATGTTGTTATTTGTATTTAAAGTTACATGATTAAAAAATATACCTAAGTCTGTTAACCAGATAATAATAATGATATTATATTCTGTACTGCAAGAGCCACTTTTGATAAATAATATCTCGTAAATTTGTCGGTATTTTATCTGTATAGTGTCACAACTCAAAAAAAATGTTTTTAAATGTTTTTAGCAGAATTAATACATTATTGTAGAGCTTTAAAAACCTTTGTAACTGAATAAAATAGTTATTATACTAATTCTAACAGTTTTTGAATTAAACCCGGAAAATTTATAGCACAAATTTTAAATGTCGTTTTCTTGACATTTTGCTTTTTTGACTTCTGACACTGTTTTAGAGGAGGTGCGATATGGTATTTTTGAGAGAAAAATACTTCAAAAGATTTTTGGAGCTGTAAATGAAAATGGTCTATAGCTTCGAATCATTCCAGCAGATCCAGGTATAGTGAAATTGATTAACCCGGGAGTTATATATTAAATCTCACAATATGAATTCAAATCAGAGATGGGCATCGACACGTCGACTTTAATTGTCGACACAGACGTGTCGACAATGTCGAGAACGTGTCAACAATGTCGACAATGTCGACAATGTCAGCAACGTGTCCATAATGGAAAAAAGTGAGGTTATGTTATGAAATTATTCAGTTGTAAACTTTGAATGTGATCTGATCTGATCAGAATCAAAATGAGTGGCAGAAAACTGAATAAAAACTATGATATATTATCATTCAAAGTATTAAAGATAGAAGGAAAGCACGCGGCTAAATGTTGTTTATGTGGAAATGTGATAAAAAATACAGCTGCAGCAAGATTGCAAAGTCACAGGTAAGAAGAAATATTTTAATTAATTTTAGCTGGATAGCTATAGAGATTTATTCTCTGAAATTGATATTTGTATCGGCTGATAACTAACCCCGTCCCGTACTTTCATTTTAAGAAACGTCTGCAAGTTAGATCGTGGCAATGGTAATCAATCCAATAATGAAATGTCTCATGTTTCGATATACGAAAATACTGGCTCAGACACAAGTTTTACACCTACAGTTAATCCACAAGTGAGTATATAGGACGTATGTTCTACTACATATTTAGCAGGGGCGGATCTAGAAAAAATTTTGGGGGGAACTTTTTGAAATTACATTTATCTATAATATAAAAATGAATCGTAAAATGTGTTCGGAGCCGCATAACTCAACAACGCATGGATCACCATTTCGGTAGTAGTATATTGGAGAAAACATGGCGTCAAAAACCGTATAGCCATCTAACGGCAAGAAGTGAAAATAACGCACTATATATTATTGTAGATTTCTTGATTACTATTTAATTCGAATTCGGAAGGGGACATAAATTGCATCAGTTTTCACCCCAGAATTTGTATTCTGAGGTTTTCACGTTGTTGCATCTCTATATACAGGGTGTCCCATTTAAAAAACACCAAGTTTAGTATTTTACGGCAAAAAACGGATTGGCCTATTGAATTAAGTACAAAACGCTGTATCTATGCCAACTTCTGTATACAGGGTGTCCGTAGATCCGCCCTTCATATTTAGTCACCTTAGAGTTTCTTTTTATTTTGAATTTTAGAATACAACGAACGGTAGTTACGAAGTTATGGAAGATGGTTCGCTAGCTATTGTGACTGGAACTTCACCTGAAAACATGCTAGATGGAATTATAGAAAATTCATTAGATACCGATGCTGCCTTATTGGAATTGGAAGAAAACAATGGTGTAGCAATTCAAGGCACTCATAGTATTGTTGAAAATATGATGTTATCAACTACTGATACTGAGAGTAGTAATTTGACTAACTTAAGTACTCCAACTTCCTCCAGCACAAGCTACACAAGCACGAATAAAAGAAATTTATTCGCTACATCTCAAGCTAGACCAGCCAAAAAATCAAAGAAAATCACCGACTATATGGACATATTACAAGAGTATGAAGAGGAGAAGATAAGCACTGCACTAGCCAAATTTATATTCGGCTGTAACTTACCATTTACTGTGGTAGAATCACCTCTCTTTAAAAATTTTATAAAAACGATCCGTCCTGCTTATTTAGACAAAATTCCTGGCCGGAAAAAACTTTGCACATCGCTTTTAAATAAGTGCTATGAAGACTGTATTGAGATTTCACGTAAAAAAGTGGAAACCGAGTCAGTCATTTTGTGTGACGGTTGGAAAAACTCATCTACTAATTCTAAAACGGTTGTGACAATGTTGCATAGTGCAGACGGAAAAAATGCCTTTCTTGATGCTTGGGATTTAACCACGGAGTCTGAGACTGGAGAAAAACTTGCCGAAATAATAACAGAATCTAAAAAAATTGCAAAAGAAAAATACGATGTAGATGCGTACGGTATAGTTTCGGATAATGCTAGTGCAATGATTAAAATGGGATCCCTCCTCAAGCACAACATGTGGCACTCTACGTGCAGTAGCCACACCGGCAACCTTTTAGCCAAAGACGTGCTGGATAAAAAGTTAGTCGACAATGTGGTCATTGTCCTCAAAGAATTTAAGCAACCAGATTTAGAAAAAATGATAGTTGATAAGGGAGGGCGCAGAATCAAATTGCCGGCCGAAACAAGATGGTGCTCTTACCGAGATTCTTTCGAAAGTCTCCTAGAAAATCTGGTATATATGAAACAAGTAGCCGCTGTAACGAAAAAAAAGATTAAGCCGAAAGTCAAGGAATTAATCTTCAACGATGAATTTGTGGATGAGATTCAACAGAACATAGAAATTTATGAACCCATTTGTAATCTGATCAATGTTTGTCAGAAATCTGACACATCTGTAGCAGATGCCGTTCATCTGTGGCTCAATTTGAATCTGCCAGATAACCTTAAAGAAAAATTGAAACACAGACAACAAATGGCGTTAAACGTGTACGCATTAACTGCGTACTATCTGCATCCGAAATATGAAAATTCCAAGCTTACGTCAGAGCACACTGGTATAATAACTCAGTTCTTACTCAGAAAGTTGTGCAATCAGGGCATAGAAGAATGGGACAAATTTAACACTAAATCGGGTAAGTCTTTCAGACAAAATTATCGCTCTTTTGATTTTTAATATATTAGGTTTACAATTTCAGGAATATTCTCAACACTTTGGGAAAAAGGAGTTGAAAAGCCTCTAGTATTTTGGCGAGTGGTCAAACTGGAATGCCCAATTCTTGCTAAAATGGCTCTCAGACTTCTAAAAATGCCAGCCTCCTCAGCTCAAATCGAGAGATTCTTTTCAAATTGGGGACACATTCACAGTCTGATAAGAAATAGATTAACGTTCACTAATTTCAAGAAATTGGTACATATTTATGTTTCATTAAAGGGAGAGTATCCTGATAAAAATAGTTATGACCTGGACGAGGAAGAAATTGTAGATATGGACGGGGAAAGTACAACTATTTGATGTATTATTGGTTAAATGTTTTCTTTGGTTAAAAATTAGCAAAACCGCAAAATGTTGTAATGTTTTTATTATGGAGTCTCTGCCAAAGCACGAAGAGGTTCAACACTGTTTCAGTAATTATTATACTATAATTATTATAATAAAGAGTTAGTAAAATTTAAAAAAAAGTAAACGAAATGTTAGGAAACAAGGTAAGGTTTCAATGTACTGAGATATGTTTGATTGTGGTTTTGAATCTTACCTCGTTTACTGACGTTTAGGTTTACGTTTCTTTTTAATTTTTTTAAACCTTTCTGTAAATGTTACGAGTTTACGAGTAACGATAGAAAATTAAAAATCTATGAAAATTTGTTTTGCTGGTTTTTTCTGGTTTTGCATCTATATGGTAATATTTTAGATTCATTGCATTGCATTACTCTATCATGAGGTTTGCACATAATAAATTGTCTCTATATGAATCTATTTAAAATTCATTTACACTTGAAAAACCTGCAATCAAACAATTATGGAATATCCTATTAATTTGACAATCGCAAGTTAATAGTGAGGTTAAAAGTTTCAAAAGTTTGAGATTATTTGGTCTCTTTGCAACTTGTTGAAACATTAATGCATACTTTTTCAATAAGTCAGCGCAGCCAGATTAACCTAAAATTTCAAATTAGTGCGCACGGAACGTCATTCTGATCGTTTGCTAATTGTCGACATACTCGACATTGTCGACATTGGCAACAACTTTAAATCACTCGACATCGACATGATTGTCGACATGTCGACAATCGAATTGTCGACATGACATTATCGACACCGCCCATCCCTGATTCAAATGCGAATTTGAAACAAATTTCTATTTTATAATATTTTTATTTGCCTGTTAAGCTAAAAAGATCTATTCCTAACAATTTTAAAGCTAATTGGTTCTCACCAAAGCCATAAATTCCACAAAAAAAAATAAAAAGAAAAAAAAGTTAAAAAAAAAATCCTACGCGTTCCCACAATCTGGCTCGATGCACTTACGAGTGGAAATTTATGTTGCAAAATTTTTTATCCAGTTATCACGGAAAAGGATAAAATGTTAGATTTTTTTAACGGCGCGACTGCTCCCGTGTTAAGGACAGAGACTAACATGGACTGAGCACATTGCTAGTGTCAGATTAATGAGTACACGAAGGTATTAACATTTTTAAATTCAGAGGGAAGAAAAAGTAGAAGGCGACCACGTAGAAGATGGATTGATGATGTGGAAGAAGAGTCCAATGTTCAGAATCTGGAGAAAAGTTGCCAGGAATCGACGGGAGTGGCGATATCTCTGCGAGTGGGTAAGATCCTCAGGACCTCGTCTTTTGACCCTTCGCTTCGTTATCGAACGTATTCGCTTCGTATACTAAACAGATACGAAGCGAATACTTTCGATAACGAAGCGAAGGGTCAAAAATCAAGGTTCAGACGATTGTTGAGCCAAAAAGGATGATTAGGTTTGGTCTTATTGGGTGCTTAGATTTCATTTTCTTTTACGCTGTTTCTATTTTGCCAACAATTATTGGGTTGTATTCAGATCCAATATCCATCCTAATCAACTAATAAATAAATATTGATATACAGTGAGCACGTAAAGGTTGGAATAAATTAATTGTCTTCGCGAATGGGCGATTTTGGAGGTAAATCCCGAAACAGTTTGATTTTTATTTTTAAAGTTTGATTTTTTGACATATATATCATACTATTGGCGTCATGCATCTGGCCGTAATGACGTAATCGATGATTTTTTAATGACAATAGTGGTCGTGTGATAGCTCATTTGAAAGGTTGTTCAATTTTCTCTTCAGTAGTATAAACATCAATATGTTTAATTATATAAGAAGGGTGCCCAACTTTTCTGACTTAAATTAAACGCTTTCCGCTTAAACCCACCTGACCCTTATGAACATTTAATTTAAGTGAAAAGCAATGTATATTTTTCAAATATACATGTTTTTTTCTTTTCCAACAACAGTAAAATGTAGGTATATTTAATTAAATAAATTACAGATATTCTTCTTTTTATGACAATTAATTTAATTAAAAAAAATCGGACACCATGTAAATAATTATGTTGATGTATATATTACTGAATAGAGAATTGAATAATGTATGATTGTGTATCCAAAAAAATCGTAATTTATAAATAAAAATCTACCTGTTTTGGGATTTATTTACAAAAGCGCCCATTCATAAAATAATTTATTCCAACCTTTACGTACTCACTGTATACTGCTCAACCGGCGACTTGATGTTTTCAGTTTTAATTTATTTGTATGTTGTAGAGGAAAATATACAGAAGTTTAATCAAGCTTTAATTGCATTTAAAGCCGAATATTCTATGAAGCTTAACTCATAAATTTGATTATAAACTTTTATCAGTAAAAACAAAAAGAAACCAAAATTAGCTGGTTCGTATGTATAAATCTCATACACGACTCTCATTATTTTGTATTTCTCCTTGAATCAACCAACTTTACATCCATTGAAAAGAGCCCCTTTATAAAGCAAGTTGCAGAGATCTCATTACACTATTAGAAAAAGAGGCAGCGCTAAAAAATCTATTTGAATTTACTAAAGCTAGATTTTTCACAGTTGATTACTGTGAGTGTGCAGAGAAACATACTGCGGTCGGTCAAGCGAAACGTAGAACAGGGGTTACTGAGAGGGTATCAAATTTGCTTTCCTACGAAGGTAATTATTTCCATTTACTAAGACTGAAAATCAGTACACACATTCTAAATTAAATATAAATAAAAGTTATTATAGTCGGTCAGCTGTATGACGGGACAGAGCCGGTCGGTCGGCCCCAATAGTCGATTGAGGAAATGAAGCATTTTGGCTCGCAATTTTTTCGTCCAGCATGGATTTACTTGAAATTTTCACAGAAGGTAGGGAATAGTCCAAGTATCATTTTATATATCATGCCGCTATCATACGCTAACACCTTGCGGGGGTGGGAATTTTCAATTGCATTTTAACCATGTAATTCGCTGTAAAAAGTGATTCTAAGAAAAAAATGTTTTTTACATTTTCTTCGTAAAACTAATATTTTTTGAGTTATTCGCGCTTGAAAAGAACAGTTTTTCGACGAAAAAATCGACTTATTTAGAGGTTTCTTTGAAAATACCTCGAAAAATATGCATTTAGTCAGATAAAGTGTAGATATCGAAATTGTATCTTTTAGTAACACAAATCAAATTCTTTTCCTATAATATCTTTAAGACCAATACAAACCGAGATACGGCATGTTAAAAGTTAGCTATTTTCGTCAAATGCATAATTTGAAATATTCAAAGCCAAATAATGGGAAAGAGTTTGCCTTTTTCGAGGAAAACTTAAATAATCTTTTTTCAAGTATACAATTAGACCTTTCAAAAAAATAATAAAAAGTTTCTAGCATGAAAATTAAGCGACTTGCAAAAAAAATGTCGGTACCTGTTTTTCTCTACGAAAAAATCAGTGAAAACAACCCCCTAACTACCTTCCTAATTCAAAATTGGTCTTCACCTTTCTGTAGTTCCTTTTATATTTATATTATCAATAAACTCAAGGAGTTTGACCTATATAAAATGCCTAATTTTTAAAAAATTGCAGTTTAAAGAAAAATTGATTTTTTGCAATTTGGTATTTTTACCATTTACTTCAAAATACCTCCGAAAATACTGAACATATGAAAAAATTATAAAGTACTAAATTGTAGCTTTTTTCATGACTAAGATTACCCTGTGCATATATTTTCACTACAGTGAATAGTTAGCCAGATTTAGCTGTTTAAACCTCTATTTACCAGCAAACACCTCCTTATTCGAGCCCTTTAAACCCGCCCCAATTAAAAACTAAGGAATCGGAATTTAATTTACACAGTCTTATAGCTCTTTAAAAATCCTACAAAATCATTTTTGAGGGGTCTCATTACTGAGAGGGTATCAAAGTTGCTTTCCTACGAAGGTAATTAAATCCATTTACTAAGGCTGAAAATCAGTACACAGTGAGATATAATATTTTCCAAAATTAGGCATTTTAAATAGGTCAAACTCCTTGAGTGTCTCGATAATATAAATATCCACAGATAACGGCAGTTCTCACCAGTGGCGCACAACACCCCTACAAGCGACACTATATATACACGAAATTTTCGATTTTCTAAACCTGACTGAATTGAAAATTGGGCCAAATCCCATATTAAAGTTTAGGAAAAGACTCGTCCATCCATATGTTACTTCTCCATTTTGGTCCAAGGGTGTGGATTTTACGGCCCTTCCCATTTTAAGCCTGTTTTTCGTTCTCGTCCCCAAAACTCCCAAAAATTTCAAAAATTTAAGCCCGACCTTTGCGGCTTCAAATAGCATAGATCATTACCTTTCCAACGCATGTTTAATTTTGAAAATTGGTTATACCATTCAAAAGTTATCGAGCTCAGAAATATGACTCAATTTTTATTTAAAAAATGGAAAATGTTTGTGGATATGTATGTATGTATGTATGTATGTGTGTGGAAAAGTTAAACCGATCTAAATTTTTTTTTCTGTGTTTCAAGAGGGTGTGTGGGCCGATTCAGAACCGGTCTAATTTTTGACTTCTGACTACCCGTAAGTTAGCTAGAGGACTAGGTAAATACAAAATAGCATATTTTTTGGGCGTATATATCTTAGGTTTAAGGAAAGACAGGAAAACCGCAAATACACCAAATCAATAGTATTGAGTTAAGCTTTCAAATTGCGTTCAAGCGATCAAGATGAGACATACGCAGTGCTCACCATAGCCAAAAAACTGAAAAATTAAACTTTAAAAATTTTGGTTTTTCGACAATTACTCAAAATTTCAACCTACGAATTTCGCCAATAACTGAGCGTTTGTAGAAGAACTCAAGACGCGTCTAACGGTGTATACCTTATATCTGGGAAAATTCGAATTTTTAAGTTATAGGCGTCATAAGTATGATCAAATCTATTTCTTATGGGAAAAACGGTTTTTCAAGCTCAATAATTCCTGTAATACGTTCAGTTATCATAGTCGATCATGGATGCATCAGATACTACTTGTCAATACGTTTCAAATTCATGTTTAGTGATCAACATCAGGTAAGCCGTTCAGAAGTTATAGAGCTCCAAAAGTAGAATTAGTCCAGGAACTGAAATTTTTCACTTCGCAGTTTTTACAAAATGGATCGATTTGCTTAAAAATTTGACAATAAGTAGTGGATAGTCCAAGGATCAAAATCTATATGATGCCGAAAGACTCTTTAACCATGCGGTGGTTGCCACCTCATCTCGAGAGTGGAATTTTTTTTATATTTTGACCACAAATGCTGGTAAAAATATTAATTATAAGCAAACAATGTTCATGATCAATTTTTTGATAAAATTAATAGTTTTCGATTTATTAGTTATCGAAGCTGTTAGTTTTATATCGGAAAGATTACCAGATAACGGCAGTTCTCGCCAGTGGCGCAGAAATACACCCCCCTACACGCGACACTATTATATATACGAAATCTTCAAGTACAAAAAAAGACTCATCCATTCAAATGTCAACCATCCATTTTGGTCCAAGGGTGTCGATTTTACGGCCCTTCCTATTTAGGGTCTGTTTTTCGTTCTGGTCCCCAAAACTCCCAAAAACTTCGAAAATTTAAGTCCAACTTTTGCGGCTTCTAACAGTACTGATCATTACCTTTCCAACGCATGTCTAATTTTGAACATTACCAGAGAACGGCAGTTCTCGCCAGTGGCGCACACCCACACCACCCTACACGCGACACTATATAGTGTATATACACAAAATTTTCGATTTTCTAAATCTGACTGAATTGAAAATTGGTCCAACTCCCATCTTAAAGTTCAGAAAAGACTCACCCATTTATATGTCAACCATCGATTTTGGTCCAAGGGTGTAGATTTTACGGCCCTTCCTATTTAGGGCCTCTTTTCCGTTCTCGTCACCAAAACTCCCAAAAAGTTTAAAAATTTGTCCAACCTTTACGGCTTCTAATAGAACTGATCATTACCTTTCCAATGCATGTCTAATTTTGAAAATCGGTTATACCATTCAAAAGTTATAGAGCTTAGAAGTGTGACTCAATGTTTATTTAAAAAAGGGAAAATGTTTGTGGATATGTATGTATGTGTGTTTGAAAGTTAAACCGATTTGATATTTTTCTCTGTGTTTAAAGAGGGGGTCAGGGCCGATTTAGAACCGGTGTAGTTTGTTACTTTTGACGACCCATAAGCCAGCTATAGGACTTGGTAAGTACAAAACGGCATATTTTTGGGGGTATATATATGCGGATCACGAAGAGGCAGGAGAACCGCAAATACATCAAATCAGTAGCGTTGACTTAAGCTTTCAAATGGTGTCTAAGCCGTCAGGATCAGACATATACACGGCTCAGTATAGCCAAAAAACTGAAAAACTAAATTTTGAAAAATTTTTTTTTCGACAATTACTCAACATTTCAACGTACGAATTGCTCCAATAACTTAAGGTTTGTAGAAGGACTCAAGACGAATCTAACGATGTATACCTCATATCCGGGAAAATTCGAATTTTTAGGTTATAGGCTTCATAAATATGATAAAATCTATTTCCTGTGGGAAAAACGGTTTCGAAAGCTCAATAATTCCTGTACCTAATAGCTTCAGTTATCATACTTGACCTTAGATCCATCAGATACTACTGGTTAATAAGTTTCAAACTCATGTTTACTGATCAAAATCGGTTAAGCCGTTTAGAAGTTATTAAGATACAAACGTATAATCCAATTAACGATTATTCCCCAAATGGTTTATGTAGTTGTAGTGGTTACGACGCTAAATTTGATCTGGCAACGGGCAATCCGACTTCATTTACCGGCCATCTCAATATATTTTTTTTTCAGTCTATTTCGAATAGAAAAAAATCTAGTGTACATTCGATTGACACTAGATCATTTGGGAGATAATGCAACAAAGGTGACAATTTATAAAGCTTGACGTGTAATAGAGGAACATTGCATTCAACTTCATACATTTAATTTATAAATACCTTTGAAAAACTCCTGATACAAGAATAAAAAACCGCTAAACGCCGTAAAAATGAGTGGCGCATAAAATATTCCAGCTACAAAAGATCTGATATGAATGTTACGTGGCGCGAAAATGGATTTTCATTTGATGCAAAACAAAATTTTAGTTTTATTTTAAAATATTTTTCCATAATATTTGCTAAATTTGAAGTAAACGCGCCACAAAAGAGTTTCAAAATTCAAACTGTACCAAAGTTACTCTTTTGTGGCGCGTTTACTTCAAATTTAGCAAATATTATGGAAATATATTTTAAAATAAAACTAAAATTTTGTTTTGCATCAAATGAAAATCCATTTTCGCGCCACGTAACATTCATATCAGATCTTTTGTAGCTGGAATATTTTATGCGCCACTCATTTTTACGGCGTTTAGCGGTTTTTTATTCTTGTAAAAGGAACTACAGAAAGGTAAAGACCAATTTTGAATTAGAAAGGTAGTTAGGGGGTTGTTTTCACTGATTTTTTCGTAGAAAGAAACAGGTAAAGATATTTTTTTGATTATAAGTCGCTTATATTTCATGCTAAAAACATTTTATTATTTTTTTAAAAGGTCTAATTATATTCTTGAAAAAATATTATTCCAGTTTTCCTTGAAAAATGCAAATTGTTCCCATTATTTGGCTTTGAATATTTCAAATTGTGCATTTGACGAAAAAAGCTAACTTTTAACATGCCGTATCTCGGTTTGTATTGGTCTTAAAGATATTATTCGAAAAGAATTTCGTTTGTGTTACTAAAAGATATAATTTTGATATCTACAGTTTTTTTAATTAAATGCATATTTTTCGAGGTATTCTCAAAAACTATCTAAAAAAATCGATTTTTTCGTCGAAAAACTGTTATTTTCAAGCGCGAATAACTCGAAAAATATTAGTTTTACGAAGAAAATGTGAAAAACATTTTTTCCTTAGAATCACTTTTTGCATCCATCTACATGATTACAATGTAATAAAATGTTCCCACCCCCGAGATGGGGTGGCAACCACCCACAAGGTTTTAGCGTATGATAGCGGCATGATATAGAAAATGATCATTGGACTATTCCCTACCTTCTGTGAAAATTTCAAGTAAATCCATGCTGGACGAAAAAATTGCGAGCCAAAATGTTTCGTTTCCTCAATCGATTATTGGGGCCGACCGACCGGCTCTGTCCCGTCATACAGCTGACCGACTATAATAACTTTTATTTATATTTAATTTAGATTGTGTGTACTGATTTTCAGCCTTAGTAAATGGAAATAATTACCTTCGTAGGAAAGCAACTTTGATACCCTCTTAGTAACCCCCGTTCTACGTTTCGCTTGACCGACCGCAGTATGTTTCTCTACACACTCACAGTAATCAACTGTGAAAAATCTAGCTTTAGTAAATTCAAATAGATTTTTCAGCGCTGCCTCTCCGTCTATATACATAATTATCAACAGACGCAAATTATGTGCAGCTCTTGCTATACATCGTACTCTATATTGAAGAGAATTCTCTGTCATTCCCACTTTTGTGCGCTATCGGCAAGGTTTGAGACCGGCGACGACCTGTTTCTGTTCCAGTGATAATCAAAATATTTCATAATAAATTCGAAACGAAGCGCAAAGGTAGATAGAGAATACAGAGACGCTAACCGCAGCAGAACAATTCAATATAGTATTATCAAACATTGTTTAACTTAACGTTTTGTTGTAAAGTTCTATTCAGCGAATTCATTCAGTATTTAATAAAATGAGTCCTAGGTGTACATAATTTTTTATTAATCCATGTGGTGAGACCGCTCCCGTCTGAAAAAAATTTTGATTCGGTTTCTTTGTGGATTCCTATTAAAAAATGTCCCCTTTGAACGAATCTGAAGGGTGCTAGGCGGAATTTTTGGGCAGAAATTGTTTAAACATTTTTTTTTGAAACAGATACAAAATATCACCTTTTTTGAGCCAAATAATATTTTTTTACGTTTTTTGGTTGATTCTAAACAAGAAAGGTATCTTCTGATTTTTCTCAAAAATTGACATTTGTCGAGATATAGGCGATTAAATATCTGAAAAATGCGAAAATAAGCATTTTCAAGGCTTAAAAACTCATATTTAGGTTAGTATGTTTGAGGTTGCCAAGTACTCAAATTATATCTTAAACATTCAATTTCAAGATTCTGAAGAGTTATCGGGTCTGACCTTAGTTTAGACCGTCTTTTTTAATTGTTAAATATGCGTGATTATCCGATTTTTTTGCCGGTGCGGCGCGCTCTATTTCAACAATCGGATATCTCGGCTATTAGTGCACCCTATGTAACGCACAGCTGAATCTTATGTTTGTGCGTCACAGTGTTGCCATGCCATTTCTTTCATAATTTCAATCAATGTTAAATGTACCTACAAGAATTATAGAATAAGAACGTTTACTTCTCCGTCATTATACTAGGTATAATCACAAATGAGGTGCTAAATGAAAGCTTATAATCCAAGAATAGTACTAAAGGTGAGAAATTAGACCTAGATTGTCTGTCCCTAAAAAAATAAGCGATAAATTGGGGATTTCTAATGTCGACATTAAAAGTTGCACTATTTTTTTTTTCTATAAATCATTTTGATCTAAAACTTGCCAGAAAACTTCTTTGTACTCTCTATTTTTAAATAAACGTGATTAAGAAGCTAAATTTTAAACTTCGTTACACAAATTTTGCGATTAAACTTTGCAATGCACAAATCCGCACCTTTTTTTTGAAAAATTCATAACCTTTATCATGATAAGAATAATAACTTGATGCAGGTACCTTTATCTTCAGAAATGTTAGAGCTATATACTGTAATTTCAGAAAAAATATTAAAATGGTACAGAGTTGTAGCGAGGTAAACGCAAAAAACGTGATTTCATTTTCTTTTTATTTTTAGGTTAAAATTGCGATTTTGAAAATGTTCCCCCACATAAAATTTAAAATAAACCTCATTATCGTTTTCAGCACACTCGAAAATATAAAGTATGAATAAAATTAGCTATTCACCCCTCCGTGGTCAGTATCTCGAATACTATGCGCTTTTTTGAGGGTGTCCTGCTCGCGAAAAAATATCACAAAAAAATGTAACGTGATAGTATGAAAAAATAGAGGATATGGCAACGGTGTTACAAGTGATGGTCGGATCCAATGCCAAAATCTACACAGACATATTAGGGTGCACTAATATCCAATATGTCCCAACAATCTTCCTATGTTCCTCCAAAAAATATATTTTTCAGGTTGTTTGGAACATTCTAAATAACACAGGTTTCCTATAATTTCTCGCAAAACTTAATAGTTCTAAAGTTATAAGCTATTTAAAATCCGAAAAATGCGAAAACACGAATTTTCGGATTTTTAATCGCTTATAACTTTAAGAACAATTAACTTTTGAGAAAAATGACAAAAAACCTATTTTATTTAGAATGTCCCAAAGAATCTGAAAAAAATATTTTTCTGAAGAAAATAGGAGATTGTTGAAATAGAGCGCGCTGCACCGGCAAAAACATCGGATAGACACGCATATTTAACAATTAAAAACCGACGGTCTAAATTAAAGTTAGACCCGATCACTCTTCAGAATCTTGAAAATGAATGTTTAAGCTACCATTTATGTACTTGAAAACCTCAAAAATATACTCTGTTCCACGAATATACGACCCTCTTGGATTATCTCAACAACGAATATTTTGCTGTGTAAATAAGAAGAATGAAAGTAAATTGAAAATTACATTGCTGTTTATTGGAATAATTATTAGAGCCATTTCCTTTCGTACTTCCTATGTTGTACACTAAAATATTCGTTGTCGCGATAATCCAAGAGGGTCGTATATTGGTGGAATGACCCATACTAACCTAAATATGAGTTTTTAAGCATTGAAAATGCTTATTTTCGCGTTTTCAGATTTTAAATCGCCTATAACTCGAGAACTATATTTTTGAGAAAAATCACAAGATACCTTTCTTGTTTAAAATGACCAAAAAAAACCTAAGAAAATATTTTTCGGAACAAAAAAAGGTGATCTTTTGTATTTGTTTAAAAAAATTGTTTTAACAATTTTTGCCCAAAAATTCCGCCCGGTACCTTCCAGATTTTTTTAAAGCGAACATTTTTGAATAGGAATTCGCAAAGAAATCGAATCAGAAATTTCTTCAGACCGGAGCGGTCTCACCACATGGACTATATAAATTTAATTCTTTAGGCTCTCTTTATTATTGTCGGTTAGTATTTAATATTAATGGTTCTCTGCTTTTCATTTATAATAAGCTCACTTTACTGATAAAAACTAATTACAAGACGCCCTCTTCAAATAGCTCTAGATCTCTTAGGAAGCCTTTTCGGACTAGTAGACCAGGGCCCATCTGTAAAAATATTAGTACATTTGGACGTTGAGAGGTGACTCAAATTTTTTTGCAGAAATTGCTTGAAAATAAATCAAATAATAATATTTGAGTTATCCTCCCTCTCAAAAAGGTCCGGAACATTGTTTAAATAATCAAAATGTCAAAAAATTAAGGAAAAATTCGATTTTTTTCTTGGTTTTTTGATTATAACTTTAAAAGTATTCATTTCCGAGAAAAGTTTTACTGACATAAAAGTTGCATAATTAAATTTCCCATAATATAGAATTGGTTAAAAGTTCAAAAAATAGTCATCCTTGTTGCAAAATATCAATAATTGTGAAAAAAACATACAAAAACAAGTATTCGCATTTTACGTTTTTCAACCATTTATGCTACACTTAGGACCTTCGTATTTCACCCTAAAAACTTTATTATACAATAAAATAATGCTGTAAACTTCATTAAGATCGGTTCAATAGATTTTGCACAATAAATTTTGCAATCCAGCTTTCGTAAAAAAAAAATCATTTTTTCAAAATGTTACAGGACTGAAAATAAAGCAGATAGCAAGTTGAAATTTTTTTGCTTATAGAAGTGTACTCTACCTTCCATTTACAATTTTGCAAAATTTAAATCGATTAACACCACGGCGTCAGAATTTTTTTTTAAATAAACATTATTATTGGTGCTACGCGCAGGCCAGCGGGTAGTTTTCTTTGATTGGGCATTCCAATGACCTGTGATAATGATTGATACATTTTAATTTTTATTACATTTCGATATAAATAAATAAATTTGTTTATTCCAAAATAAAAACACATACTCTATCCTTTGAAATAACACTTTTATTAGCAAAAACTTTCTTTGTTCATATATTTTAACTTAAATAATAAAAGTTTATTATTTTTAAACATATGCAATCATTTAAACAATATTTCACAAACAATAATAAAATTAGTTTGATTTTTGTGGAATTAAAATATTAAAATAAAACAAAATATAGAGTAAGAAAATAATATATTAGATAAAGATAGGAAGAAATTTTGGTGGAAATCAACTTGTGTGAATCGAACACCGCTGTCCTGCGCGTAGCACCAAAAATTATTGTTTATTTCAAAAATTTTCGGACGCCGTGGTAATTAATCGATTTTAATTTTGAAAATTGCAACTGAAAGGTGCAGTACACTTCTATAATCAAAAAAAATTCAACTTGCTATCTGCTTTATATTCAGTCCCGTAACATTTTAAAAAAATAAATTTTTTTTGCCAAAGCTGGATTGCAAAATCTATTAAATCGATGTTAATGAAATTTACAGTGTTGTTTTACTGTATCATAAGGTTTTTCTGGGTGAAATATGAAGGTCCTAAGTGTAGAATAAATGGTTTAAATACGTAAAATGCGAATACTTGTTTTTGCATGCTTTTTTCGCAATTATTGCTATTTTGCAACTAGGGTGACTATTTTTTTAATTCTTGACCAACTCTATATTGTAGGAAATTTAATTACACAACTTTTATGTTGGTACAACTTTTCTCGAAAATGAATACTTTTAAAGTAATAATCAAAAAACAAAAAAAAATCGAATTTTTCCTTCAATTTTTGACATTTTGATTATTTAAACAATGTTCCGGACCTTTTTGAGAGGGAAGATAACTCAATTATTATTATTTGATTTATTTTCAAGCAATTTCTGCAAAAACATTTGAGTCACCACTCAACGTCCATCTCAAAACAGATGCGCCCTGGACTATAGGTGAATTGAGTTAAATTGTCTTAAAATCCGGTTTTGTTTGTCAGGGGAGTTTCTGGACACCCCGTAAATCAATAATATTTATTTGCTGGTTGATTAGGATGGATATTGGATCTGAATACAAACTGATTGTTGGCAAAATAGAAATACGACAAAAAAAATTTAAACTAAGGACCTAATAAGACCAAGCTTCATCATTATCATATTTGGCTCGAAAATCTTCTGAGGGTCTTAGTCGGCTCGCAGAGATATCGCTACCCCCGTCGATTCCTGGCAACTTTCCTCCATCTTCTGACCATCAGAATCTTAAGGTCTTCTTCCACATCATAAATTCATCTTCTATGCAGTCGTCCTCTACTTCTTCTGCCCTCTTAATTTTCTCCCATCCAGCCCATCTGAGTCTCTGCACCTTAAAATTTTTCACAATATCTAGATCTGTGTATAGCTGGAGTAATTTGAAATTATATTTTTGCCGCCATCGACATCAAGTGTGTTGAGGATATGCTTTTTTTATTTCGAATTAACGTGTCTCTACGTCTTACGTCATTGACCTGGGAACAAAGGTTTATAACAGCACATAGTTATGAATATTTGCATTAACCTTCGGATGACCAAGCGGGGGAAATTGTGACCCCAGCGTTTGTTTTTCTTTAATAATTATTTAAAAGTATTTTCAATTTTTAACTCATTATTTTTTTATTTGACTTAAATCATTCTAGATATCCTCATATTTTGAAACAAAAAAATTCCCTATATTTTACGAATTAAAAATATATTTTGAAGTTGATGTTTAGTAAAATACCGTCTATTATGTGTAATTCCAAGTAGTTTTTCGCTAATGACGTCGACTTTGCAAAGTACCAAGACACTTACTCAACATACACACTACACATGACACTAATACTCATGTTGTGACTGGCTGAATGACATAAAGTCCATGCCATAAAAAAAACATAATTTTTTTGTTAATTGTCATTTTTGATATTTTTGACCTGGGGGTCATTCCCCCCCCCCCCCTTGGTCATCCGTGTAACAAAAAAAGGTTGATCATCGGAAGGTTAAGGACGATTGGGTATATAAAAAAAAATAATTAAAGAATAACAATCTCATGTGAATTAAATTTTGTTAAACAATTATGTAGTCTTTAGGAAGTCTATTACGCTCTTTAGTCGACTTGAACAGTTCAGAAGTTCTTTTAAAATTGTTGTTTATATTTTTGCCAATGCGATTAGTTTGGTAGTGTCGACATTCTGTGAGAATGTGTTTGACGGTGATATGAGTATTGTTGCAGGGGGAGCATAACTGTTGGTCTGTTGAGGACGTAAGATGACAGTGCGTAATTGTGTTTGTCCTATCATCAATTTTCGTATTGTTATTATCTCTTTTCTAATTAGGGATGATAGTGATAAATAGCGCATGATTAAATGCTACATTTGGTCAGTCCTCTTGTATGGTGTCGAAGCATGGACATTAAAAATATCCACCATTAACCGTTTGGAGGCCTTTGAAATGTGGCTGCACAGACGTATACTGAAAATACCATGGACGGCTATGCTGACCAAGATGGCCTATTTTGAACACGTAGTAAGGTGAGACCGGTATAATATTCTTCAACTTATTATCATGGGTAAAATCGAAGGATGCAGAGGAATTGGTAGAAAGCAGGCCTCTTGGTTGAAGAATATCCGGGAGTGGACAGGAATAAAGAAAGCAGAACACCTATTTAGAATAGCTCGAGACAGAGACAGTTTCGCCATGTTAATCGCCAACATCAAGGGAACTTGATAGGGCACGTTAAGAAGAAGTGATAAATAGCTGTTAACATTACGTTGCATTTCTCTGAGCTTTGTATCTTTGGTGAAAACCAAAGTTCTTGCCACTTGCCTTGGATATTTTTTTGGAATTTTGATTTTATGTCTTTTTGGAGCTGTATATTGTAGATGGGTAACTTATATGTAGATACCTCTTTTGCAACGCTGTCAGCCATCTCATTTCCTTAGATATCTATATGAGAAGGCAGCCATATTATTGGTATTGAAGACCCTCGGGACGAGTGGAGATGGATTGATTCTAGTATTTTTTGCAGTAAAAGATGTTGATTGAAAATATTGGCTAACGAGTAAACTGCGGATAAGGAATCGGTACACAGAGCTACACTTTGATGATTGTCAAGGCTATGCTTTTGTAATCCTGTAAAAGTTTTTAATTTCAATTTGTTTTAGGGATGGCGGTTTTTGACAAAACACCGGTTTTCGGTTATACCGTTTTTTTTTGCTTACGGTTTAACCTGGCGGTTATAACCGGCCAAAAAAAAAACCGGATTTTGGAAAAACCGGTTTTCGGTTTTTTTTAATCCAATAGGCTACAAAGTTACATTTACAATACACTTTAGTTTGCGATACTTCATTCGACTCGATGTCAATATGATCAAAAGTAGTACTATCGAAATAAACATGTATTACTTTTAACACGTTTGTATATTTGTAGAATAGATACATTTAAACTAATTTAATACTTCCTGTACGAGTGTATCGTTTTGAAAACGTAACGAAATTCTTGGAGATTCGTATTCGTAATCAGTAATTCGATATTCATAGTCAGATCATTATTTTTGGTAATCAGAAAAAGTCATTCATCCACTTTCAATGCCAAGAGTTAAGTGTGAAAAATAGATGATGTTTGCATCTAATTCAACCAGACACTTCTTATGTAAATGTTATGATTACAAATACCTTTTCAAGGAAATATAACAAAACTTAATACTTTTTTTTGGGAGATGTGAGATTGCACTTTCAGTTTGCTTCTGTATTTTATAAAATAAAATAAAATTTGAATTATGGTTTTGTTTGAAATAATTACTTGAGAATAATAATTATGATTGGGATCCGAAATAATTCCTAACCTAATCCTAATCACCGTAAAACCTAATAACCGGTTTTTACTTTAAAAAGAAAAACCGGTTATAACCGGGACAAAAAACAACCGGTAAAACCGGTTATTGCGAAGTAAAAAAACCGGTTTTAGGTTTAAACCGGTAGGTTTTTCCCATCCCTAATTTGTTTCTGTTTAATTAATTATTAGTTTATTTAATGTTGATTCTGATTTTACCGTAACTAGTTTGTTAAGTTGCAATAAATTTTTTTTTCACTTTTCGGCATTAACAAATTGTATTTATCTACTCTATCTCATATTATGTATAAGTTTTTAGTTTGTAAAAACTGTCATTATAGATAGCAGTACGTGAAGGGTTTAAAGTGTGCATGTAAATTAGATTTACTTTTTCGCACTGTTTTTTGGCACACTTTTATATGAATAAAATATCCTTAACTTTCGCGTTGTCATGGTGATGACATATGAGCAATAAATTACAACAAATGTTTTGACAATTTTTTGGTTTGACAGAAGTTTGTAGAAATGTATTCAAAATATTGTATGAAACTCTGCGTGAAATACTTTTTACGCACTTACGCGATGTACATTACGATTACACTCGCCCCGCTCGTACTCTAAACATCGTGTGCGTGCGCAAAAAGCATACTTCACAAACTGTTTCATAAATAACTATTTTATTATTTCTATATTACAATATGATAACCTGCTTATATTGTATTTTTAGGGGAGTGCAATTAGAACGAAAACATGCATTGTTTCGGAATAATTCAAACAAGCTTATATTTTTCTAAAACTTTTTTTGTTAGTTTATATACATGTTAAAGTAAAAAGTTCTACTCACAGATTTGGCCGCTAATTGTATATTAATTGTTTAAACAATAGCAATTGCTTTGTATAAATAATTTAAAAATATCGTTGAATCATCATTTTACTTTGATCAAATATGTTTCTATTTTGTTTTTGGTTATGCTGAATCCGAATATGGCATTACAATTTTAAAATTCTTATACAGAAGCTCTTATAGAGTATGTTTGCGTAGCTAGGAACCACATGGAAAACTTTTTTATTATCATTTTACGAAAAAAGTTATTCTTCAAAAAATACTCTGGATAGTCAAAAATCTAAAACTCAACCACCAGATATCAAATTTTATCAATTTTATACGAGTTATGTCAAAAATACTCTTTAAAGAGTAAAGTTCATTTTTATTGCAGAATATCAAAAAATGCTATTATGAAAAGTTGTTTGAAATTAAAAACTATGTTTTAATATACAATAACATTATTCTAATCCAGAAAAAAAACAATTGTTTCTCAAATTACGAATACCCATCATGATTTTACTACAATTATTGTAACTATTTTATTATCAATTTTACGAAAAATAGTAATTCTTCATAAAATGCTCTATCTGGTCTAAAATCTATGATACAACCATCAGATGTTGTTTAGAAGCTATTTCCTTGTGGAATTTTTTATGATTAATTATTTATATGGGAAATAAGCTACAACTAAAATGAAAAAAATAATTTTATCAACGTTTCGACGCCCAAATCGGTAATATTTTGTATTTTGACAACGGCACACGATTTGGGCGTCGAAACGTTGATAAAATTATTTTTTTTATTTTAGTTGTGGCTTATTTGCCATATAAATAATTAACCATCAGATATCAAACTTTTTCAGATTTATACGAGGTATGTAAAAAATATGAATTTTTCTTAAGAGTCAAGTGTCTTTATTATTCACAATATTTTAATTAGAAGGATGTAGTTGAACACTGAAACATATTTTTTAATTCCAAACAACTTTTTTTAATAACAATTTTCGATATTGTGAAATATAAAGGTACTTTACTCTTGAGTGAAATTCATATTTTTTTGACTTACCTCGTATAAAATTAATAAAATTTTATATTTGATGGTTGCATCTTAGATTATATACGATGCAGAGTATTTTATAGAAAATACCTTTTTTTCGTAAGACTAATAATAAAAAAGTTATCAATAGGTTCCTAGTTACGCTGACATAATGTATTAGAGCTAAAAAATTTTTTTTTGTTGAACATTTATTATTGTTGAAGCTTATTATTAAATGTATTCTAGATAAGTTTTACAGAAAAAAGTTTTGATCACTTTGTATAAACATTTTTTTAGCTGGTAATTTTCGGGTTTTGTATTATATTTTTGTTATTTTTCTTAATTTTCTCAAAAAGAAATAGTTTCTTTCATTTCTATAGTAAAATAATTTAGTGCATTTTAAAGACTACATCCTGAGATTTAAAAAAAGCCTATAAACTGTAATAGATGTGTAGAAAATTGCGTAATACCGTCTTGAATTGGTGTTAATTCTGTAAAACAATGAAGTTTTCCAAAAATTACATTATTTGAGACCTCGTATCATTTGAATTAAATTTTTGAGATTTTTTTTTAATGAAACATCGCTTAGCAAAATGATTGAGAGGTAAGTTGTGCAAAATTGAGAGTTTTATAAGAAAAATTATATTAGTTACACATTTTTAAATCATTTTTAAACAAAATTTATGTCGTAAGTCTCATTTTCAGCCCACACCGTACTTATGCTCATACATTTTGTTTCTTTTTATTATAGCTCTAAGATAGCTTAATTATTCTTCTTTCATGTTCAATTTGTAAAATTTCATTTGATCCATTAGTTCAAGAATTACATTAAAAAATTCAACCGTGTGCACTTCGTCGTAGGCTCGTTTACAGTGCGCCAGTGTTTGTGAGAAGGATGACTTTAGCGTTATAAATAAAAAATTATAGAAGATACAGATTTAATTTTAGAAAAATCTTTATATAAGGTTTTTTTTGTAAAATTTTCTGAATTTTTCACTGGCTAAGTCAGTTCTTTTCAAAAATTTATATTTTCGGAGTTATTTAAAAAAACATCTATTTTCGCAGTTCATTTGTTTAATAAAAAATGAAGCACCCACTTCTCGAGTAGAACTTTTTGATATGTTGTTTATTAAACATTTCTTAATAAAATTACAAAAAGTTCTATCTTTTTTGATTTTCTCCGAAGTGAAAATTTATATGCACTCCCCTATTTAACTGAAAATATTTTAATTTTAATTTTTATTTCACACTTTTTTATTTTAGAAACACCTCGCATATTATAATGTGAACTTATCCTGACACTAGGGCAAAAGCTACATGAAAATAGAGAAGTGAATAAAATATGCGCTCATATTAAACAACCCGTTTGCATAATTCTGTCAGAATTTTAGTGCGGAGTTAATAGTAATCGGTTAGACACACCAAAATGCTAAAACTCATATCAGTAGCTCAAAACTTAATCGCAACTGGATGGTGTTTACACTAAAGGAAGCGCCCATAGAGGTGATCTATATTTTTATTTCATGATAAAAGCCATACCATTTTTAATCTTGAAAGTAAAAATATAAAACAGATGAATTTACCCCTTCCAATCTGCCTTTGTTTGTTTTAAAAAGATAACAACATTATCATTGGTATTATTTATTCCTAATATATATTTATAAGCAAGGCGGCACTAAACTAAATCATCGTAAAAGTAAAAAATGTTCGTTTCCTTGGTGTAAGCCTAATTCTTCTTCTTCTTGTGCTACTCCTATCGGAGATTGGAAATCATCAAGGCTACCCTGACTTTGTTTACAGCTTACCTAAAAAGTTTATTAGTGGTGCAGCCAAAGCACTCTCTCAAATTCCGCATCCATGACATTCTTCTACGGCCTGGATTCCGTTTTCCTTCTATTTTTCCTTGCATTATATTTTGAAGTAATGCGTATAATATGACCTCTCATCAGGTAACCCAAATACTCGAGTTTTCTTCGTTTTATCGTTAACAAAATTTCTGGGTCTCTTCCTATCCTTCGTATTAGTTCAAGATTTGTGATTCTTTCAACCCAACTTATCTTCAGCATTCGATGGTAGCTCCACATCTCGAAACTTTCAATATTTTTTATGTTATTCTGTTTGACAGTCCAGGCCTCTACACCGTATAATAGCGTGTTAAATACGTAGCCCCTTAGCATTCTAGAAAAATTGCAGAATATTGCAGATACGTTGCAGAAAAATTGTCTCATCTTTATGAAGGTGGCACTGGCAATTTCGATACGTCTTTTTATTTCATTGTTTTGGTCTCCAGTTTCGTTTATTAAAGTTCCCAAGTATTTGTAACTTGATACTTTTTCAATCTGAATGCCGTTTATACTAATATGTGCTGGTTGTGTCATGATTTTACTGAAGACCATATACTTGGTTTTTTGATATTAATGTTTATGCCATAACTTTGCAAGCAATATTTATGTTTGTAAGTAATCGTTGTAATTCTTCTGCTGTTCTTGCAACTAGTACAGTGTCGTCTGCGTATCGAATATTATTTACAACCTCTCCATTGATTACGACTCCTTCATTTGCTTGCAAAAGGGCTTCCTGACAGATGCTTTCACTATATACATTAAATAGCAGTGGTGACAAAATGCATCCCTGTCTTACTCCTCTACGTATTTCTATTGCTTTTGATATCTCATTTTCTATTTTGATGTTAGCTTTCTGATTCCAATATAAGTTGAGAATTATTCGCAGATCTTTATTATCTATGTCTTTTCTTTCAAGAATGTCTCTTAGCCTATCGTGGCGTACTCTGTCAAACGCTTTTTCAAAGTCGATAAAACATGCATGTACTTCTTGATTAACGTCTAGGAAACTTTGTGAAAGAACATTCAAACCGAAGAGAGCTTCTCGAGTACCTAGTCCTTTTCTGAACCCCATCTGTGTATTACTAATATCTGACTCCAACTTTTGATAAACTCGGTTGTGGATGATTTTTAGAAATATCTTTAGTGTATGGCTCATTAAACATATTGTTCGATGTTCTGAACATTCTTTTGCATTGGATTTTTTTGACAGTGTAACGAATGTAGACAGCAGCCACTCTTGAGGTATAATAACAGTATTGTATACTGTGTTAAATAAGTGCAATATTATACCTATTGATTCATCATTCAAGAGCTTTAGTAATTCAGTAGGAACCTCATCGGGTCCATTTGCCTTTCCAGTTTTGGAATTTCTAAGTGCCATTTCTACTTCACATTTTAGGATTTCAGGTCCCGTTTCACCATTTACCTTGTCAATGTTATTTGTGTTGTCCTCAAACAATTCTCTTATGTATTCACTCCATCTATTAATTTTTTCTGTTAAGTCTATAATAATATTTCCGTCTTTGTCCTTAAGCAAACTTATTTGACGTCTTCTTTGGGTTCCTGTAAGTTCTTTTACTTTTTTATGTATATTGAATGTGTCATACTTTCTTTCATAGTCTTCCATTTCTACACATTGTTCTTTAATCCATGATTCTTTGGCCTTCTTTATTATTTGCTTTCTGTTCTTATCAACCTCTCTGTATTTTTCTGAATTATTCTTCAATTTGCGTCTTTCATCCATTAGTTCTAGTATGTCTGGTGTCATCCACACATTATGTTTCTTTGTAGATTTGGTTAGGTGTTTCTTTCCCGTAGTTCTTATTATAGTGTTTATATACTTCAGTTTTTCATCTATGTTGTCTGTTCTGCGGATTTGGTTTTCTGCTACACTAAGGCCGGTGTTGATTTCTTCGCGCACTGTTTGTCGTCGGTGTTCACTTTTAAGCTGATTTAAGTTTAACGCAGGGATGATGGTTTAGACTAATTAGAGCTGACTAATAAATTGTTTTCGTTCATAGGCGCCAAATTAGATGACACCATTGTCTTCTTCTTCTTTTTATAATAGGCCTCTTGGCCTGTTCCTTACCGATTTTGAGCTTGTATTCGTAGCTGTGGTGTTGACTGCCAGCTATCTCGCCACCTTTTAAAGTGCCTTTCTATTAGTCTCTGGCCTGTTGGCTTCGAATCCCTGGCTATACGGGCTATTCTCTCGCTGTCCATTCTCGTCACATGCTGATTTCACTCTCGTCGTCTCTGTCTTCCCCACCGTACTATATCTTGTATATTACAGAGATCTCTTATTCTGTCGTTCGGTATTCTCTCTCTCATTGTTTTCCCCGTTATTGACCTCAACGTTCTCATTTCTGATGTTTTCAGTATCCTCTTGGTTTCTGCTGTATCACATCTTGCTTCTATCGCGTACGTCATGATTGGTCTTACACATGATTTATATATGCATACTTTCCCTTCCAGCCTCATAGTTTGTTTCTCGAGATGACATCCCATAGACATCCTGACACGTAATTGGCTTTATTTGCTTGCTTTCGGACGCTCTGTTTAACATCTTCATAACTACATATTTCGACTCCCAGATATTGGAATCTCGAGACTTGTTCAATTAGTTCGTTATTAATTACTAATTTGCAGCTTATGGGTTCCCTTGACATTACCAGGGATTTTGTCTTGGCTGTTGATATGTTCATGTTGTAGTTCTTCGACACTATATTGAAAGTTTGTGCCATTCGCTGTAGGTTATCCTCGTTATCGGGGATAAAGATTGCGTCGTCAGCATAACAGAGGATTTTTATTTGTTTTTCCGCCATCTTATATCCTTTTCCAGTACCTTTAAAGTTTTTTTATGATTTTGTCCATTACTAAAAGCAATTGGCTCAAGCTATCCCCTTGTCTGATTTCCGAGTTGATTTCTACTTCCGATGTTAGTTCATTCTCGACTTTCATTCTGGTTTTCTTCTTCGTATTAATGTCTTTAATTATCCTTATCATCTTGTTGAGCTGATTTTTCTCCTTTAGCAATCTTAGCATATCTTCCAATCTTACACCATCGAAGGCCTTAGTCAGATCGATAAAGCACATAGATGCTGGTCTATTATATTCCAGTGCTTTCTCAGCTGACTCCATTGTACGCTTACTATTTGAGTGGGAAATATTCGAGAGATGTTTGTAGGCCTTTCGGATTTATTTTGTATTCAGATATCCGTACCGGATGATATCTAATTAAGAACGAAATGACGTCATAGGGCGGTTCTGATACCGAATTATACACAAAGGCTGACAAAGCGTGATCCTACCACCAAGCCCAGAATGGCTCGCCGGCCCTCGGTTGGCCTTTTTCCTTAGTCATCAGTTATCAACTTTGCATTAAAAAATTTAACGCCGTAAAATTTTTTAAACCTTTATTCAACAATAATGCAGCTACCATTCTCCTAAATAATTGTTTTACTTGCTTCCTATTTTGCAATTTGATCGATTTATTTGTACAATAGTACAGAGATCAATTGGGCATAATGTTTTTGCAAAATACAACTCTTATCAGGTATCATGTCAACCCCTGCAAAGAATAACGTTGTAACCAGCATTTGATATTTTTCAGAAATGATAAAAAAATATACCAATTTCTTTGATTTCTCTTTTTATATGCATGTGACATTTTTTCGGTGTAAAAGTAAGTAATTATATATATGTTGCTCTACTTTTTTCACTAGCGAATTGGTTTTTAAACTGTAGTGCAGTAACTGAAGGTTTTCACCTTCGATTTCGTTGAACCTCCATTGATTTTTATGAAAATTGGTGAGTAGTTAGAAGATATCTCAAGGAACAAAGGTGGCATGGTGACAACTTGCGCTTTTATCCTTGGGGTGGATACCACCCCTTATCGGAGAAAAAATGATTTTGTTAAAAATAATCCACCAGGACGATTGAGGGACAAATTATAAGTAAATTTTTTTATATCCAGTTATTAAAATAAATCAATACGTTTTGAGTTATTAAAAATCAAAAATTTTTATTTTTCGTGAAAAAATGCATGCTGTATATTGGTTTTTCATAAATACCTCAAATACTATAAGTTCTTACAAACATTATTTTAGTTAACTTAAAAGTTATTAATTTAGTTATTATTATTATTATAAAAGTTAAAATTGAAAATAATAAAAAATTAAATATACTGCTTACTTGAAAAACCATTTAATATTAACCCGGCATTGGTCGCTAGGTAAGTTGTTACGCGAGTGGTCGCGCGTAAAATTTTCTCTCACATAACCAACTTTTGCCTTTCTTTACAAAATTTTATGAAAAAGATGAGGTTTCATCAAAGAGAAAGCCATTTGCTTTATTATAATTATCTTTATATAAAATGTGACTATTGATGCCGCCAATATTTTTTAACATTGAAAAATATATGTTAAGTGACCATCTACAACTAATCCGTGAAACAGAATATAGGATTTTCATATCATCGATCACATCCACGGCGCTTTTTATTACATCATAAAAGGATAATATTATTTTAGGTATTAAGGGAAAAAATAAAATTCATTTTTATACACAATTGGTGACGCCGGTGGTCGCTTGATGAGAGAATCTCTCACATGAAGAGCACTGACTCAACAATATGGTGATACTAAGTAAACTGAATCACTATCTGAGCGGACGAGTCTATTAGATTGTCCAGGGAGGATAGTTAGGAGACTAGAAGGAAATACAGTGCGTATAATTTCCCAGAAAAAAAGTTGTGCGGAATTTTCTGAAACCGTGAGAGAAAATCTCATAGAGCGACCACTGGAGGCTATAGACAATTAAATGTATATTTTTTTCGGTGAGTACTCAAACCTAAGTATCCAATCTTAAATAACGGGAAAACAGTGCATTTTATAAAATACATATAGTTTTATTAAACACTTGTCAAAGTACTTAGCAATACATAGCAGAAAAGCTTCAAAAGAAGTTTACAGCACCACAATTTAACAAGTTATGATGAAAATAAGAGAACCCTTTCGATTTTTTTAGTAAAAAGTGAGACATAAAATATGTGCCATTTCCACAAAAGTTAAAATTTACAGTAATCTCTATAAGGCTTTTTTTATTTTAGCGAAAGTAATTATCTCAAAAACCTGACTGGTTTAGAATGCACATTTTTGAAAAAAGGCATGATTTAAAAAATGAGGATATTTAAAATTTCCGTAATTTTCATTTTCTTTTGATAATAACTCCAAAAATACTCGATATACGTATAAAATCATATACAACCAAAATTTAGTTTTTTCTTTAACAAATGTTTTATTGTGTTTAATATTTCTGTAATATAAAGAATAACCGAGATAGAAACGTTTTAAGCCTTAATTTTACTGCGAGAAGCCCGAGAAGGGGTGGCATCCACCCTTAGGTTAAAATCGCAAGGTGGCACCATGTCACCTTTGTTCCTTGAGGTATCCTCTAACCACTCATTAAGTTTCATGAAAATCGATGGAGGTTCAACGCAATCGGAGAATCGGAGGTAATAGTATCCACCTTCAGTGACTGCACTACTGTGGCAATTACAGTATTTGATATAAATGCAAAGTTCATCGGATAATCTTGTAACTGTAATTACGATGTTCCTATCTGGCACACGTGTAGTATCCACCTGCACAAAATTATCGGAACTTAGCAGCCAGTGCGAATAAAATTCTAACAACTATAATTACTCTGTTATTTTACTCCTCTGTTATTCTAATGTTGGTCACAACCTTATTCTATGCAGGGGTCGATTTAATTAAAGGCCAGAAAGTGATGGAAATGAGGAGATCTGGGTAATCATTAAGTTTAATTTCTTAGCCTTAGCCAAGTAAGTTCTTGGTGAAAGAAATATTAATAAAAATAAATCGTCCCAATACAAAGAACTACACGGTTTTAAACAGAAATGACGGAAAAATGTAAACAAAATAAAAAATCTTACCTGAAATAAATGTCATCCAGGACACAACAGACTACCAAAGGAACAACAAATTACGCTAAAACCAGAAACAACAAAAAGTACCACAAACAAACAGGATGTTCTGAACAACTTAATAAATTACGGAACTGACTACCAAAGGAACAACAAATTACGCTAAAACCAGAAACAACAAAAAGTACCACAAACAAACAGGATGTTCTGAACAACTTAATAAATTGTTGTCGTCCTTATTTTAGTACTCTCTGATAATTTTCAGGGTGGTTTTAATATTGGATTTAAATTGTTTTTACACTATCGTGAGATTGAACCTCGGGTATCCAAAACCCCTTTAAAGTTTTATATGGTATACATTATACATATGGCCGTTCCGGAATAAGAGTGACGTAACTGCAAATTTTGTCAATTCCTGTTTATTGCGTAATCAACAGATGATACAAAAGCGACAGAACTGTAACTATGTGCTGAGCCACTACAGGGTAGTTGCGTCGTTATTGAAATATACACCATTTTAGACCTTGTTTCAGATGAATAATGACGCAACTTCAAATAGGGTCGAAAATGGGGGGACTAAATTAAGACAATGAAATTCGGCCCAATAGGGATCAAAATAAGAGCCAGCGCTGTAAGAATAAACGGCATAATAAATATTTAAAAATAAATAGTTTTTTGGACAGATAAATTTTCAGATCAAGAATGACTCAACTATGGAGAGGGTGGAAAATGGGGGGAATAACTTGAGGTGAAAAAAAATCGAACCAATGGGGATGAAACTAAAAGCCATCATTGTAAGGATCAACGCCATATCGATGCTCCAGACGATTACTCTTTATTTAATCACTATTTTAAATACAGTGGACTCTCTCTATAACGAACGCGGATATTACGAGGTTTCACTTATAACGAGGTATATTAAATGTCCCATGAAATTCCTATTGAACTATAACCCTCTATAACGAGGAAAAATGAAATCGAAAAATATGTTTTTTACCTGTTTTTAGCGCAGTAGTGGCTATAAATAAACACCCCAACTGCCTGTAAATAGCAATTTCCAACATCTGTGTTATTATCGAGGCCAGTGCTGTAATAAACTCTGCCGCCTGTAATAAATTTCTTCTTGCTTATCTATCGACCTATATTGAATATTGTAGGAAATTTGCAATTTACGATGGCGAAATCTGATTGTTCAGGTCGACCATCGACATCTAATAAATTACGTGAGAGGCATCAAAACATTTTAATATTATTGTTGTCTGATATAACGAGTTCCGCTTATAACGAGGTAATTAGTCCGCAATTTTAGTTCTCGTTATAGAGGGAGTCATTAAAAAATCGTTTTTTTGCTCTCCTGAGTAATTTGGCTTTTTGCAGTTACGTCATTCTTATTCCGGACCGGCGATATTTTGTTCCTTTTTTTCTTTCAATTCTCTTACTACATGAAAGCCACAATATAACTACCAAATTTTAGATAAAATCTATCAACCAAAACAAAATATGTTCCAATTTTCGTAGTTCTTTGTATGTGCACAACGTTCAAAGAACAAAATGCAAATGTTCGGGAAACCTTTTGTAAGTCTGAATTTCTGTGCGTATTATTATAGTTACAGATATGTCCTAAGAGCCAACTATAATTAGTTTTACCCGGACATGGCTACAAATATTTGATGTCACAAATTAAACTGAGATCATATCAATTAATTATATTGTAATTAATTAAAAGTTAGGCATGTTTGAACCTATGTCCAGTTAGTACACAATTAAGGCTTCGTTGAAGAGGTTACATATTTTACTTAAAATGACATGAAAAAAAAAATTAAAAATGCTTAATAGAAATACGCTTTATTGTCATTGAAAACTGTACAATTTTATCGACAAAGCTTACAAAGAGTCATAAAAATAAAATAATAACAAACACAATTTATAAAAATTATATAAATCGTCAATATATATAATGAAGCGAAACAAAAACAATAAATTGCAAAATCCGTTGCATATGACACCAAAATATGGATAAATATACTACATACTTGTAAGAAGGGTACTGTAATTTCTTAGTTATTGGTTAAACAATTTTTCTGGATAATATGGTCTTTGAGATAGGTAATTTTTTGTCAGATTTTGTCATTTTACGTAATTTCGGGAAATCTTTTGCAGATTTAAGTTGTAGAGGGAGATGGTTGTACAGATTTTGGGGAATATAATATTGATTTCTTCAGAGGATGAAATTGGTAAACAGACGTCAAATGTAGAATTTCTGGTGGAATAGTCATGATTAGGTCTTGATGGAAAGACATGTAGATGTTTATGAATGAAGCAAGCAGTTTCTAAAATATATAAAAAAGGATGTGTTAAAACCCCGTGAAGTTTAAAGTAGCTTCTGCAATATGTTATTCTTCTGAGGCCAAACATATCTTATTTACTCTTTTTTGTAATCGGCCAAGAAGATTTTACCATCAATTTTTGATATTTGAAAGCATTTTTTTGTGGATTACTTGCAACCTGATAAAAAGATAAATTCTGGATATTATTGTAACCTTTTGGACCAACTGAAGGAAAAAAAATCATGAAAAAGACCCGGTTTGCAAAAGAAAAACATCCTTTTTCATCAGGACAATGCACCGTGTCATATGAACATTTTACCAATGGCTAAAATCCATGAATTAAAGTTTGAATTGTTGGAGTATCCACAGTATTAATCAGATTTGGTTCCTAGCGACTTCCATTTGTTTCAATACCTAAAAGAAAATATGCGTGGAAAGCGACTTTTATCAAACGATGAGTATATAACAGCTGTGGAAGCGTATTTTACAGCCCTTCCTGTTTCTTCCTTCAGGGATGGAATTTATAAATTGAAATCTCGTTGGAACAAGTGTATTAATGTTCAGGGAGACTATACTGAATAGTAAACTGTATTTCAAATCATAAAATTGAGTTTTTCTTATCGAACCGCAAAAGAAATAAAACATGAATAAATAGCGCTGTAACTTAGTCATCATTTTGCCGTTTTGGTTTTTGTTGTTGTTTTCATTGTTTTCTTTGACACTTCATCAACTTTTCTACTTCTCTTGAATTCAAACTTAACTTGCTAACTTAAACCTAAATAGCGCCTTAAGCGTGAACTTTAGCCTAAATAAACTTGAAAGGCACGCCCTGTTTTTAAAAATGTTGGCATTATTGTTGTTTTTTTTTTCTTCTTCTTCTTCTTCTTATTCTTCTTGTAATAGGACTATGTCCTGTTTCTTCTGTTACAGTCTTTGCTGCGATCCGGAGCTCCAACTCTCGTACCATCGTTTTTTGGATCTTCCTATGGGTCGCTTGGTGTTGGGTTTCTGTGTTTTCGCCCAATGCGCCATACGTTCAGGGTCCATCCGACCTACGTGGTCCCTCCACATGCGTCGTCGCGCTCTTGTCCATCTCACTACGTCCTGAACGCCTAGCTCTCTCAATATGTCTTCGTTTCGTACTCTATCTCTGAGTGTGATACCTCTTATGGATCTTAGGGTTTTCATCTCTGTTGTTCTCATTATCTGTTTGGTCTTTGTTGTCTCGGCCCTTGTCTCAGCTGCGTATGTAAGTACGGGTGTAACACATGTCTTATAAATGCGGACTTTGCTTTCGGTGCTCATATATTTATTCCGCCAGATTATATCCCTCAGGAAACCAGATATTCTTGCTGCTTTCATTGCCTGCTGTTTTGATTCTTGCCACAGATGCCTGTCGCTAGATATTTCCACACCTAAGTATCTGCAATCCATTACCTGTTCGATTATATGGTCGTCCACTACTAACTTATATCTAATTGGGTTCCTGGATATTACCATCGATTGGGTTTTCTCTTTGGATAGTGTCAGGTTATACTTTTCGGCGGTTATTTTGAATTTTTGTAGTAGGCGTTGTAAGTCATCTTCGTTTTCGGCTATTAAGATTGCATCGTCTGCGTAGCAAAGTATTCTCATGGTTCGGTTACCCATTTTGTGTGTTTTTTTTTATTTTTCTTAATTTATTTCTAATTTAATTTTTGTGTAATATTAATTAAAAAAGTTTGACATTCAGCCGGTTTTGATTTAATAAAATTGTATATTATATATTTTATACCATGTTATTAATTTTGGTGTTTAAAATACGGATCGATCAAATAATGTCAGCCAACGTGGTTTTTCGAATTTAATCTAGGTTAAAGTTTATACGAAATGCCATTGCATATTTGAAATCAGTTCCATTATGCATGTCATAATTCAATAATATATTTCCATATAAAATATGTATCAGGTATGTATATATAAAACAGGTGCTGGACAAGCGGCGGTCCTGAAACATTTACTATATAAATTTACATAATATTAGCCCATTTCCGACAATATGCTGCTGCTGCTGTCTTAAGGAAAATAATATACGCCGTAACATACAGCACTGACACGTTTCTTGGGGGTGTAAAATATAATATTACGATGAAGTTGTATGCACTGCTTAGGTAAGCTGTATAATATAATATAGCTTATATCATAAATATAATATACACTGTGATCATCGTATAGGTTTTGGAGGTTCACTATTTGAGAAGAGATAGGCGTGAGTATACCTACAGTGTCCAAGTCGTAGACGTGTAATAATAGTTTGGCATCTTCTACTTCTGGCAGTGGACTTCCATGAAAAAGTCACTTTTGATGGTTCTGAGTTTAGAACTTGAATCATTCCACTCCCGATTCCACGCACTTAACACCTTATTTTTGAAATAAACTTTTAGATCGCCTGCGACACTCCGACACTCTGTTTCTGATGCGTATTCCACTGAAGTAGAGACTTTAATTTTAATGTTGGCTTAATTGAGATATGTCACTTTCCGCGTCCGATGCCTCACTGCCAAGATAATTATGAATTTTTTTTCTTATGGACGTAAACTTACTTTTATGGATCTTTCCTTTAAATGGGGGTAAACTTGACTGAGCGTATGGGACAAAGCTAATATGTCTGTGGTATATTCTTGAATCGTGCTTATAGGATCTGTTGATCCCTTGATATTCATTAGGAGCATGTTAAGTTGATCAAAGTTTAGAGGGAAAGGTAGAGGGGGATTTTCTATGAAGTTCTTAGCAGGATCAAGTAAGAGAGAAAATTAGCATTCAGAAGTGCTTGCTGAACTAATTTTAGCTCCTTTAGGTTTTGCTTGGATTTGGCACAAGAAACACCAGGGGAGAAAAACTTATGGAATTCCTGGAACAAGAAAACATGTATGTTATGAATACCTTCTACAAAAAGAAACCAAACAGAAAGTGGACATGGGTTGCACCTAACGGAACCACCAAAAATGAAATAGACTATTTTCTCTCAAACAACAAAAGAATATTTGAAGACGTAACAATAATCAACAACGTAACAACGGGTAGTGACCATCGTATAGTTAGAGCAAAAATAAATATTAACATGAAAGAAGAGAGAAAAAGAATATTTAAAAAAACAACGCGAATAGATGCCTTTAAATTAAAAACAAATGAAGAGCAATTCCGAGAGGTCTTAGCGGATAAGTTCAAATATGATCCTTCACATAATCAAGATGAAATTGACGAAATTAACAAAAACATCAATAAGAACCTTCTCGAAGCCGGACTAAAGGTCGCAAAGAAAACAAGTACTAAGAAGACAAAATAAGCAACGAAACTAAACAACGAATGACGGAAAGACGACAACTACTAACGCAAAACAAACGCCATACTCAAGAATACATAGAACTTAATAAAACAATTAGAAAAGAACTAAAACGCGACTTACAAAAATGGAACGAAAACTTAATAGAGCGAGTCATTGAAAACAACAGAGGCTTAAAATGTCTAAGACCGGCACTGGGTGTTCAAAAAATCATCAAAATTAAAGACGCCAATAGTAAGGAAGAGAAGGACAAATATAAAATTACAAAAATAGTCGAAGACTGCTACAAAAGCTTGTACAGCTCCCAAAGCCAGCCTAATGAATCAACAAAGGTGAACATCAAAAGAAAAATAAAAAACGTGGGATCAGAAGTACTACCAAATATAAAGGGATTCGAAATAGAAAGAGCTTTAAAAGAACTAAAAAATAATAAAGCTCCAGGACAGGACGGTATAATTGCTGAGCTCTTGAAAACAAGCAAAACAGTAACAATCCCTATACTAACAGAGCTATTTAATAAATGTCTTCATAATAGCAAGATCCCTAAAGACTGGAACGAAAGTCTAGTAATAATTTTACACAAAAAAGGGGACAAATGTGACCTACAGAATTATAGACCGATATCGTTGCTCAGTCAAGTATACAAACTATTCATGAGAATTATTAACAACCGGTTGACCTACAAAATGGACAATTACCAACCAGTGGAACAGGCTGGCTTCCGCAAAGGATATAGTACATCAGACCATCTGCTGACAATGAGAACATTGATAGAGAAGGCAAATGAATACCAACTACCCGTATTTCTTGCCTTCGTAGACTATGAAAAGGCGTTTGATAGTATCGAGATGTGGGCCATAGAACAAGCTATTAATAATTGTAGAATAGATTCGAGATATAGACAACTAATACATAATATATATGAAAATGCAACTATGATAGTACAACTAGACGAAAATACAAATCCCATCCCTATTAAGAGAGGCGTGAGACAAGGAGACGTAATATCGCCAAAGCTTTTCAACCTAGCACTAGAAGACGTCTTCAAAACGACAAATTGGTCAACCTATGGCATTAACGTTAATGGCAAGAAGCTAAACCACCTCAGATTCGCTGACGACATTGTGATTATAGCGAGCTCATTCGAGGAACTGCAAATTATGATGGAGGAACTCGCAGGCAGCTCCCAATACGTCGGCCTGAAAATGAACATGAAGAAAACAAAAATAATGACAAACACAGATGACCCCAGACGCATAACTATAAATGGCAGTGAGATAGAAAAAATCCAGGAATATATCTACCTAGGCCAAATCCTGAAACTAGACAAAGAAAACCAAAGTGCGGAAATTAATAGAAGAGCAAGACTAGCATGGGCAGGATTTGGAAAACTTGGTTGGATACTTAAGAACCGCAAAATACCTCAATATTTGAGAACCAAAGTGTTCAACCAGTTCATCCTTCCTATCATGACATATGGGTGTCAAACCTGGACCCTAACCAAGGCAAATATGAATAAACTAGCCACAACACAAAGAGCTATGGAAAGAGCAATGTTAGGTATACGACTGTCAGATAAAAAGAGGAACGACTGGGTAAGATCAAATACAAAAGTCGAGGACATAACAACAAAAGTTGCCAAACTTAAATGGAGCTTCGCAGGCCACACTGTTAGACAAAAAGACCAACGTTGGAATGCAACGATACAACATTGGAGACCTTACCAAAATAAACGACCGAGAGGAAGACCACAGATGAGATGGGTTGATGATATTAAAAGAGTAGCCGGAACGAATTGGAAATATGTTGCTCAGGATAGAGACCGATGGAAGGAGTTGGGAGAGGCCTATGTCCAAACGTGGACGATAGAAGGCTAAGAAGAAGAAGAAGGTTTTGCTTGGACTTTAGGTGGTGGAAAAATGTTACATTCTTTTGAAGATGGATCTGCTTCAGGTGGAATAATTTCATTATAGCTACGTTTTGGTTGATTAATTATGTGACTGTGAATATTTGATGCCTCTACTTTTTTCGGTATCTCCGGGACATTAGAAATAGACATTTGTTCACATTGAGAAGGGTTTGGTTTTGGTTGGGGATTAATTGAGCTAGTGGTTCGGAGCACTGTGATGCAATGTGACCTGATTTCTTGCAGCTAAAGCAAACTAAACTATCTTGAGAGATGAATATTCTATATGGTGTGTTGTCAAAAACAAGAGTAAATGATTCTGGAAGTGTTAGACTGTAATGACTGATATATATTTGTCTTCTTAAACTAAGAATGTGACTGTACTCAGGCATAGAAGCACTAATTTTGAGGAATGTCATGGGGGAGACAGAAACTATGCCGATTTTTTGTAACTCATTGATTAGCAAGTCGTGTGGTATTGTAGAACATACGCTGGAGAGCACAAGTTTTTCCGCTCGTGTAACTAATCTTCTTGCTCTGACAATTACACCTTGTATTCCTATTTGACCATAATTATTCATAAAATCATCCACCATTTGTTTATTGGATAAATACATACCTATGCGATTATTAGATAATCTAGAAGGGAAGACTACATTTTTCGGTTGAATTTTATTTCCAAGTGGGAGAAGGTAGTCTTGAAGTTTGGTTTTTGCTAAGGCACTAAAAATCATTGCCTGCTGTTTGCAAGGAAATTGCATTTTCGACGCTGCCAAAGAATATGATTGTGATGAGTTTATTTGACTTTGATGATCTTGAATTGTAGAACTGTTGAACTGTTGTGTGATTCCATGTATGAATTCGTTTCGATAAATGTTAAGTGAAAAGTAAGTCCGACCCTGTACACCTGCTACAACACGTATATGGGTCTTTACTAAAAGTGGTTATTTTGCTGATAAAACTGGATTTGTTTATTGACAAAAATAATAAATAATTGCAATTAGCTAACTTTAATGTTAATTTAACTGGATATTGTGTAAAGAGTTTGTACACTTACAGTTTATTCCATTATATCACTGAGATTCACAATTTATAACTTATATTAAACTTTGTAAATATTAAAAATAATTCGGAGCCCACATTAAAGACAACATTATAGTTATCGATGTAGAATCGAACTCTCTCAGGAACACATTTTGTTTCATTCAATTTGATTCGCCACGGCCTGGTCCAGATGTTATTTTGTTCAACAGAATTTTGTAGCATGGTCGCTACTCCCTCGTGGCTTTTTACGAGTGCTAAAATGCATTTGTCATCTGCAAATATAATTGTGTTAGGCTTTAATGTTGGTATCTCGCTGATATACAGCAGTTATAGCACTGGTCCCAAGAACACTTCCTTATGAAGCTCCAGCTTTAACTTTCTCAATTCTGTATATTCTTCCTCATTTTTAACTCAAAAGCATCTGTCCGATATATATCATTCTAGTCGTTGAGAATATTATTTTTGGAAGTAGCATCTCCTTTTACGATATAATTCGTCATACCACACTTTTTCAAAAGCCTGCGCTACATCGAGAACAATAATTCTAAGGTGCTATTATGTACTAAGATTATAAGTCACAAAAAAGATTTTTCGGGATTCTTCTATATTTTGAATTATATAATTGATAAGGTACTACCAAAGTAGAAAGTAAAATAGTTAATTACTAATTTATTAATCACATTTGGTCACTAGTTTCATATTTAGTTGTAATAGTCCATTCTTTCACGGTTTTTGCTCTAAATTTTAAGAACCGCTTGGATTGACATGAAATTTGGCATACGCATAGCTTACATGTCAAAGAAAAAAAGTGATATTGTGCCGATGTGTGCTTTTGCCCTGGGGGTGACTTTCACCCCCTCTTGGGGGTGAAAAAATATATGTCCAAAACAACTCCGGAAATGGGTAAGCTGACTAATTTTAAGTAACTTTTGTTCTATAGAGCTTTTTCGCCAAGTCAACACTTTTCGAGTTATTTGAGTTATTTGCAAGTGAATATGTTCATTTTTCAACAAAATAACCACATTTTTAGACGGTTTTTCGCAAATAACTCAAAAAGTAAGTATTTTGTCGAAAAAACCGTTCTTAGCAAAAATATAGCCTATAAAATAGTAAAAAAAATGGTTTACGCGTTAGCTCTCTGGATCTCGTAGAACCAGAGTTATAGCTAATGAAATATAGATTCATATTCACCAAATTTCAAATAGAATATTTCGATGTGAAATATCCAAAAAATTAAGCACTTTTTGGGGAAAACTCATTTTAACTTTTTTAAATTGTTTAAAAAAAGATTTATTTATGTTTTTACGAAAAGTTTCTAGCATTAAATTTAAGCAAGTTACGCTCAAAATAAAGTTGGTCCCTTTTGTTTTCGCAAAAAAAAATCGGGAAGACCACCCCCTAATTAGCAACTTAAATGAAATTAATCGTTGCCGCTCCATAAATTATTTTACTTATATTGTGTTTATATGATCTGTAAGTTTCATCGATTCAAAGTGTTTATTTTTGAAAAAATTTGGCTTCAAAATAAAATTTTTAAAAATTTAAATTTTGAAAAATATGCTTTTTTTCAAAATAACTTAAAAATTGTTAGAGATACCAAAAGTCTCGAAATACAAAAAAAGTCAGATTTGCTTTTCTGAATATATCATGTATTTTTTTGTTTTTCTGTTAGACAAAAATTGATCAAGATTTGGTGTCTCTAAATTTGCATACATTCGTGATCAGTGACTCGTTCAACCACTTTTAACTACAGCCGTTTCAATAATAAGGACTTTGAACCGATGAAACTTACAGATCACATAAACAATATATACACGAGTCAAGAAACTTGTGAAGTCGTTACGATTAAGTTCATTTAAGATACTAATTAGGGGGTGATTTTCTCGATTTTTTTACCAAAACCAAAAGGGACTAACTTTATTTTGAGCGTAACTTGTTTAATTTTGATGCTAGAAATTTTTTTTATAAAACAAAAATGAAGCTTCTTTTAAACACTTTAAATAAGTTTAAATGAGTTTTCCCCGATATGTGCTTCATTTTTGGTTATTTCACGTTAAAATATTCCACTTGGAATTTGACGAATATGAACCTATATTTCATTAGCTATAACTCTGCTTCTACTAAATAAAAAAACGTGGTATATTTACTATTTTTTAAAATTTTTTATAGGCTATATTTTTGCTAAGAATGCTTTTTCGACAAAATATTTACAATTTGAGTTATAGAACAAAAGTTACTTTAAATTAGCCAGTTTACCCATTTCCTGACTTTGTTTGGACGAATATTTTTTAACCCCCAAGAGGGGGTGAAAACCACCCCCAGGGCAAAAGCACATATCGGCACAATATCACTTTTTTTCTTTGACTTGTTAGCTGTGTGTATGTCAAATTTCATGTAAATCCAAGCGGTTCTTTAAAATTTAAAGGTTTTGCAATATTTTACCGTTAATGAATTGATTATAATAGTTATTTCATCAGTGGTAAAAAAGACTTTTAAAAGTCCTAATAAAACATTTTCATTTTTGACTTATACTCTTAATACATAGCACTCTAGAATTGCAAAACAGACTTTTCCTTCTTTTAGAGCTTTTTAAATTATACTTGTTAGTCTATGCACCTGGTCCATAATTAAATGGATTTCTCTAATCCCAAACTAATGACTAGGAGTTAGATTTATTTTCTCTATAATCAGTCTATAAAAGTCTTTTTAGAAGTAATTTTTCATATACTTTTGATATGACAGGCAACAGTGAAATAGGCCTATATGAATTTTTTAATATAAAAACTTCCATTTCTTGTGGAAGTTTTCCTGGTTTTAGTGCCAATCTAAATATAGAAGTCAGTCCTATATAAATTTTGGACTGAGTCTTACTGTGGTTTAGGGATGAAAATAAAATAATCAAATATACTGAAAAAATGTGTCTCCTTTTAACCAAAAATTAACCTATTGCAGGGTTCTTCAAAAATATTGCGCTAGTTCCTAAAAATGTCCCTGTTTCGTTTTTGTCAGACCTGTATTATAATTATTAGATCTCTACTCCTAAATTCTAATCTTTACAATTCGAAAACTATCTGTTCGTACAAAAGACCAATTTTACTTAATTATTTCCCAAAAAGAACAACTATAAATCAAGTATGTTTCCTTTCAATTATCTCCTAAAACTATTGACTCCATAAAAGTGAGATAATCCAGGCTTTTGAGGTTTCGTCGGCGTAGTGGTAGCAAATAACAATCCAAAACTACCGGCACGCCACCACCGGCACTAATGAAGATTTATGTGGTAGTTGCCTTTTGTGAACGGCGAACACGCTGCAGTTACATCACAATGTCTTCCGTTGAGATTAATCACTCATCTCAAACACAATCGGGTTTCTACTTAACATCAACATGTACTACTCTTCTCGCGGGACGTGCCGCGATCGTTTTTAATAAAGGGTGCCAATTAAGTCAACATAATTATGACTTATGCACAGTACTTTTAAAAAAGATATAAATAGGGCAGTCAATGAGGGTATTTGGCTCCGAATTCCATCCTGCTACATCGATTTACTTGATATTTTCACAGTAAGTAGGAATATCTCAAGAAAAAAGTCTACCCTATGCCGACGTGCGCTTATATATTGGGGGAGGTTCCCACTCCTTCTCGGGGGGTGGAAAATGTTTTAGTTAAAATAGCCACGAAGAGGCTAGAGAACCTAATTTTAAGCAAAAACTGTTCCATAATTATTTTTTGAAAACTCAATACTTTTGAGTTATTCGTGGTTGAAAATTGGCCATTTTAATTGAAAAATGACCCCTTTTCGGACGGATTTTTGCGAATACCTTAAAAAAGGTAATGAGGGATATGGTAGGTAAGAAGAGTTTTTTTGCTGCATGCTCAAATGTGTATATTGATCAGTGGTGCCATGGTGCCGGAACGCACCGGAACGCCGTTCCGGCACTGGTTAAGAAAAGAAAAAAAAATAAATAGGAAATTTAGGTTTTGTATATAAAACACGTAATATAGAAAACGCTCTCTATATTTCGATACAGTTCAACGATTCACTCCGCCCTCCAGGTGAATCGTTGTAGGCCTACTACTGCCTAGTGCACGAAAACTATAGAGTGTACGGCCACGACCACTTTTTTGACCTGTTAGAATTGCAAAGAATGAACAATGTTGACATTGGAATCGGGCTACACTCTAGAAATACTGATGCAGAAATAATTGCAGAGTCAATAGCTGTAGGCTCTAAACCTAATCTAATAAGGTATTTAAAATGTGAGTTCAGCAACGAGTAGAATCCTCATTTTTTGTTCTTAGAGTTGATTGAACTGAGCAGTCAAACATCTCAGGTAATTGTTGAAAGTTTGCTAAGCTGTTTGAAAATGAGCGGATTTGATGATGATTACTGTTACGGAAAGAAAATTTTGTTTCATTTGCACGTGATGTGCCAGCATCATGTTGGGTAAAAATCAGGTGAAGCTGAAAGATTGTTTGACATGTACCCAGATATTTGGCATTACATGAATCATAGACTAAAGCTAGTCCTAAGTCATGCAGTTAATGAAGTTGGGTCCGTAAATCATTTTCAAATATTTATGGATAATATATACTCCATTTACAGTAAGTCACCGAAAAACCAGCGTGAACTGTCCGAGTGTGCCGCAAAGCTGGAACAACAACTCCAAAAAATTGGAAAAGTTTTAGTGACTCGATGGGTTGCAAGTTCTTATCGTGCAGTTTCGGCTGTGTGGTATGGTTACTCTGCCATTTACAACCACTTTGAAAAGGCAAAGACAGGCAAGAACAGAAGTTCCACTGTAAGATCTATGTACTGTGGCCTATCAAGGCTATTTTCATCATTACAGTTTCTGTTAAATTTAGCCATTATGTGTGACATTTTGGCGGAACTACTGTTGTTTATGCTGATAAATTGATCAAAAGGAGCATTGAATTTTTTGAAACTCTGAAAGAAAAGCCTGGAACCAAGAGCCTTGAGGCTTACATTGCTGAGAAGGACTGTAATTTCGACAATGTCCCCATTACAAACAATCCAAAAATTGCGACCATCAACTATAAACAACTGATAACAAGTGTAATAAACAATTTAACTAGAATAATGTTTACTACTAAATCCAGTCATGAGTCAACATCAAGCGCCTTTTCAAACTGTAAGCAACAATATGATTCTCTTCTATGTGATTTAAAAATACTGTAAAAAATTAAGGAAAGTGCCATGACACCACTGCCATGACACCATTGTAAATAATGTATTTTAAGAAAAAATGAGAAGTAATTTTAACGCCCATCCATCAAAATGTAAATGCATCGTTTTGCTTCCACAATACCTTTTATTATAGTGTCACCTCTATGTTCAAAAAGTTGGACGGGTTTAAAATGAATGGTTTTTAAAAACAAAGATCAAATTATAGGGAGCATTTTAAAATTTTCTTAAAAATCTTCCTTTTTCTCCATGTAACTTGAAAATGATAAGCCATACAGTTATGAAAAATAAAAAGGACATTTTTATCTGAAAAAGTCCTACATTTTTGTATGGTATCTTTATTTCGTATCTCTTATCTTTTTCGAGTTACATGGAGGAAAAGGAAGATTTTTAAGAAAATTTAAAAATGCGCACTATGATTTGGTCTTATTTTAATCAAAAACCATTCATTTTAATCCAGTCCAACTTTTCGAACATAGAAATAAATAACACTATAGTAAAAAGTATTGTAGAAGGAAAACGATGTATTTAAATTCTGATTGATGAAGGGTTAAATATACTTCTCAATTTTTCTTAATAGTTATTTATGATATAAGTGTTAAAAGTACACGTTTAAGGCACGCATGTGAAAGTTTGCAGAATGAGCGAAAGCGAGTCCTGCAATTCACATGAGTGCCTTAAAAATGTACTTTTTAACACGCATATCATACAATATTTTTTCTACAAACGTAATTACAGGACAATATCTACAAAAAATTTTACTTGAACTTGACTGACATTCCAATTTTATATTTTTTTGACATTACATCAAAATTGCATATATGGTCAATACGAACTTCAGTGCCTTAAAATTTTTTAAAGCACTAGTGCCTTAAAGTAGCATTTTTAACGCTCGTATGGAGTGCTAAAAATTGCATTTTTAAGAAGGTTGTAGAAAAATTACATTAGTCATCAATTTTTTTGCAGAATATCACGCTTAGTTTGAATATAATCGACAGTCAGTATTGCTCATTTTAAAGGTCTTTTCAAGTACTATGGTTCTTTTCATGAGAATTTTTCAGTGCGTCATAAATGATAGAAAAAAAGGTAAGTCTGCGATAATATTCATTTATAACATTTATTCTAACATGACATTTTAGTTAAATCTGACAGTTGTCAAATTTTATTTGCAATTGGGCATAAAAACAAATCAATTGTCTTTATTGCATTTATAAAATGGTATTTTCTTTGATTTGTATAGTTTTATAAATTGTACAGATTATATTTGTAGATGATCCCACTTGTTGGGAAACCTGTATACCTTACCTTAGGGCATTATCCTGTTTGCCATGTGACCATCACAGGCCTTTTTATCGAAGTATGCACTTTTAAGGCATCTATATTATATGTAAAGGGTTTTTACCCAGATATTTTTCTTTTGTGGCTCAGCTAGCATCCAGTTTATCGAACACTGATGATGATTTTTTAAAAAAATCGAAAACGTTTTGTTGTGATGTAGCCCTTTTAAGGGATTTTTAATAAAAAAATTTTATACCTTTTACAAAGGATTTCTTTCCAATTTTGTGATTGATGGTATACAGCCAACTACAGGAAAACCTTTTCTTTTCCTTGTGGAATTTGTAGATATATTACATAATTAGTAAATAATTTTTTTCTATTATAGCGCCATCTATCGACAACTAGAATAATCACCGAACTAGAATAATTACCAAAGTAATCAACGACGTGCCTTTTTTCTGTCATATACAATTTAATGCGTTAGAAAGAAATCAAAAAACTGTGACGCACTGAAAAATGCTCATGAGAAAAACATACAAAAGTTATTAGTATCATTATCAGTGGTGTAATAGCAAAATTAGCAGTACCGGAACGCACTTTTCTTAACTTTTTTACAAGTAAAATATTACTCTATGTTTTTTTAATACAAGTTACGTCTGTATATTTTAAAATGTATATGCATTTGTTTAACTCAAAAATATTTAAATTATGGAATTGTTGCTTTTTTATTTTATTTTAATTGTGAGAAAAGAAGACAACATAGCCTAATTTAACATTTTTATAGGCCACAGTACATAGATCTTTCAGTAGAACTTCTGTTCTTGTCTGTCTTCGCCTTTTCAAAGTGGTTGTAAATGTCAGAGTAACCATATCACACAGCCGAAACTGTATGATGATAAGAACATGCAAACAATCGAGTCCCTAAAACTTTTCCAATTTTTTTGAGTTGGTGTTCCAGCTTTGAGTCACACTCGGAGAGTTCACGCTAGTTTTTCGGTGACTTACTGTAAACAGGGCCGTCTTAACCCGGGGGTGCAAGGGGTGCGAGGCACCCTGGCGCCAAGTCCAAGGGGCGCAAACCGAACGTTCAAACTTGCGTTTTTTGTCCTTAAAAAATCTACAAATAACAAAAACATACAAGTGCACTTTCGGTATCGTTTACAAAGGCTATTAATGCTTACTACACCTACGACATGCAAATGAAATATGAAACCCATTTAGATTATTCCGACAATAATTTTAAAAAGGTGACGCGTACCTACACTATTTTGACCAATATTGAATGTCGAGTGACAATAAATCACCGTCTTGTAAAAATAATTATCAGTGTTTCCGATTCTGTTGACAAAAGTATAATAATTGCCGTTTGGGTAGCTATGTATGTAGAAGTAGGGAGTATTTTAAAAGCGACGCATTATAATATAATATATATGTATATTGTATATAGTTGGTATTTTTAAAGGTGGCGGTATAATCTTTTATAATAGGAAAATATAAATGCTGATTTTCAAAAACCTAATTTTCTTCATTACGTTTGCGACAAGAAATACGTTCATTACGTTTTTACAGATACACGAGAAAAGTTGTAGTCGCTTAATTTGTGTAAAAAAATATGTACATCTAAAAAAAGACTTACTACAAAGTCATACAGTAGACTCTGTCAATTAAGCAGCGGTTGAACGCGAAAGAAAAAGGTGGACGGCAGATTTAGAAAGAACTATCGAAATAATAATATTTTAAGCACGACAAAATTTACCATTAAGAGGAAAGGCGCAAAATGTCGCCTATCAAAATGTTCAATGTGTTTTAAATGTATTCATCTTTTTCGGATCCTTAGAAAAGTGATAAGTATTTTTGAAAAAATTAAAAGAATGAAAGATTACGTTATTACCGAGGGCCGAAAGTCCCTTACAATAAATAGTTTCTTTTGAAAATCACACTAACTTTTCTCTTTTATTGTCACCCCTGTAACTTATTAAAATAAACATTATAGAAGTTTTCAGGAACTTTCGGCCCTTAGAATTAGCAATCTTTCATTATGCGTTTAAAATTTTCAAAAATATTTATTAGTTTTCTCAGGATTCAAAAAAAATTAATACATTTAAAACACATTCAACGTTTTGACAGGCGACATTTTGCGCCTATGTCCTTAAGAGGAACCAGTCAAAGGTTGTGTGAATTGGATAACGGTCACTTTTTAAAATTAATATAATGTATTTCCAATTTTGATAATACGCTATCAGAACACATTGCATGAATTCAAAGTGTTCAGGCATCGTATGCCTTATTATCTTGGACATAATATTCAAAATTAATTAATAAGTGTAATTGGTGATAAAATTTAATGCACAATTGTTGATCTTTTAAAATATTATAAATATTATTCTATAATTTTAGATTGCACACTTGATATTTCACACAAGGAACAACTTACTATTGTTGTTAGGTTCGTTTATCTCAATTCGTCAACAAAGCTTGCCGAAGTTAGAGAGCATTTTCTAGATTTTTTACCGGTTACTGATACTACCGGACAAGGATTAGCAAATTATTTGTTAAAATTTTTGAAATTTTTGAATATTGATTTAGATGATTTACGAGGCCAAGGGTATGATAATGGAGCAAATATGAGAGGAAAAAATATTGGCCTTTATCGCTAGATTGCGAAATTAAATTTTCTGAAACTGTTCGTCCACGTCGTCGAAAAAGACATTTCAATATCGAGGCTGTAGACGAGCCTCTTTAAGACCCAAAACAAAATTTTAAAGTTAACTTCTATTATTATGTATTTGACATTGCCATTGCAAAATTAATTGAAAGATTTAAAATGTTGAGGGAACATAATTATAATTTTTCTTTCGTGGAAAATATATTGAGTTGGAGAAACTCTAAAGAACACTTAAAAAACACAATGTTTAAATTTACAAAAAAAAAAACTAGCGCATCGAAATAGATCTGATATAGATGGCGAAGATCTATTCCATGAGTTAGACTTGTTACCAATATTTTTTATTAATATGGACACAACTCCACTCGATATTTTAAGTTATATAATAATATTATATTCTAATAATTTACTCTCCGTTTTCCCAAAGCTTGCTATTTAACACTTCCAGTAGCAATAGCTGCAGGAGAAAGGTCTTTTTCTAAACTTAAATTGATCAAAAATTATCTGCGCTTAACAATGGAAAAAGACAGATTAACCAACCTGGCTTTAATAAGTATAGAAAAGCAAGTAAATATAGATGTCACCTTAGCAATAAAAACTTTTGCCAGCTTAAAAGCTAGAAAAGTTGACTTTGATATACTTTAAAAAGTATGATATGGTGTTATTAAGATTAATCTTTTTTGAATACTAACACCATGTTTTTTAATATATAAATAAAGAAAGCAAACACAATTAGTTTTAATTTTACCGCTCATAACCTATATAATCTTCTGACAAAATGGGGCGTAAAGATAAGTTTTGCACCCCGGCGCCGTGTATGCTAAAGACGGCCCTGACTGTAAAGGTAGTATACCTATTTTATCCATAAATAATATTTGAAAATGATTTAAGGCACCAACTTTATCAACTGCATCTTAATGCTATGTCAATGCCATACAATAATATCTGGGTACATCTCAAGCAATCTTTCAGCTATACCTGATTTTTTATCCAACATGACGCTGGTGCCGTCACTGGCAAATGAAACACAATTTTCTTTCAAGTAATCATCATCAAATTCGCTCATTTTCAAACGGCTTAGCAAACTTTAAACAATTTTCTGAGATGTTTGACTGCTCAGTTCAATCAACTCTAAGAACAAAAAATAAGAATTCTGCTCTTTGCTGAAGTCACGTTTTAAATACCTACACTCTTAGATTAGATTTTGAGCCCACAGCTGTTGACTCGTCCACAATAACTTATATTTTTACCCGAAATGCTTAAAATTGACTTAATAATTTTGTTTTCATTTCACTTGAAACGTGATCAATTATTTCTGCAGCAGTATTTCTTAGAGTGTAGCCGATTCCAATGTCAACATTGTTCATTATTTGCAACTATAACAGATCAAAGAAGTCTGAGTAAGGGCTATTGCTCTTGGCTAGATAGTAAGCAGTTCTGAAAACAACTTTTGTTGTTTCGAGGTGCGACACATTCATGGCATCTGTGACTTTTTCAGTAGTTTGGGATTTGCTTACTTCAACAATCTTTTTGGCTGCCTTATGACTAGAGGATGTTTTATGGTCGAAATTTTTTTTTCTCAGCGATGTGAGTTGAGCAGCCTTAGTTTTACCGTTAAAAGTAACTTAATAGAACTTAATAGAATAGCAAGAGATGATGCGACTAGATATCGATATATTAGGAATAAGCGATACCAGATGGGTCAGCTCTGGCGAACTCAATACCGAAAATGGACGAATCTATTACTCTGAAAGTAGCGACACCCAACATAGATATGGAGTTGCTATAATTCTCAGCGAAAAAGTAACGAGATCGGTAACAGGCTTCGTTCCGATGTCCGAAAGAATCATAATGTTGCAGTTATTGACAACCCATGGAAATATGAACCTTATCCAAATTTATGCACCAACTGCTGACAAAAATGAAGAAGAAATAGAAAACTTTTTTAGCGAACCCCAACAAATATTACATCTAACTGCATCTAGAGACATAACAGTGATTATGGGTGATTTCAACGCAAAAATTGGCGAAGGATTATGCTACCCTAATGTACGACCATATGGCCTTGGCGAACGAAACGACAGAGAGGATCGCCTAATAGAATTTTACCAGGAGCATAATGTTATAGCCGCAAATTCGTTCTTTAAATTACCTAAGCGACGCCTTTATACATGGAAATCGCCAGCTCACAAAGACCACAAAATCGTCAGAAATCAAATTGACTACATCCTAATAAAGTACAGATATCGAAACTCAATTCAGGCAGTAAGGGCATATCCAGGAGCAGACGTATCTTCTGATCACAGTCTTCTAATTGCTAGGTTTCAACTTCAACTAAAAAAGACGCAAAAAAGCTGCAACAACAATAAGCTTAATATAAAGAAACTAAAGTCAGAAGAAACAAAAGAAAATCTGAATCACAAAATCAACACAAATCTAGACAGAAACCCAGGAAATAATTGCAACGTATAACAGCAGTGGTAATTCTTCAAAACCTCTATATTATAGCCAACTAAGAAAGTACTTACCACAATCAAATGTAACAGAAAAAATGATGACGGAGGAAATTCTAGAGTTGATGAATGAAAGAAGAAAAAACAAAACCATTAATGAGACCCGCTATAAAGAGATTCAAAACCAAATAAGAAGAAAAATTAGGGAGGCTAAAGAAACCTACTTATCTGAAAAATGTAAAGAGATAAAAGAACTGCAAAGCATATATGACAACTTCAACCTACATAAAAAAGTCAAAGAACTAGCCGGAATAGGAAATCGAAGAACCTCAAATATATTGCTCGACAAAAATGGAAATATTATAATGGAGACAGAACGAAAACTACGACGATTGAAAGAGTACATCGAGGAACTATATCATGACAGAGAGAAGCTAGTACATCCATAAATACCCCAAACCAATAAATCTGCTGGTCCAGAAAAGAGAGAAAATCCTGGACATAATAGTAGAACTGTTCAACGCTATCTATACTACGGGAAATCATTCCTACAGAAATGTTGAGATCAGCATTTGTGTGTTTTCCAAAGAAAGTGAATGCCAAAGAATGCAGTGACTACCGAACCATAAGCTTAATGTCGCATACCTTGAAAATTCTATTGAAAATTATCCACGCCAGAATACACTCTAAACTGGAGCAGGATATTAGTGACACTCAATATGGGTTCCGCAATGGTATGGGTACCAGAGAGGCATTATTCTCCTTCAACGTGCTAACACAGAGATGTTTGGATGTTAACCATCCTCTTTACGTCTGTTTTATAGACTACAATAAAGCGTTTGATAAAGTAAAACATGCTCGACTCATGGAAATCCTAAAAAATAAAACCTAGATGAAAGAGATTTAGGACTAATAACACACCTATATTACAATCAGCAAGCAATAGTAAGAATTAAAAAGGAAACATCTGAAGAAATGGAAATAAACAGAGGAGTCAGGCAAGGCTGCATACTATCACCTCTATTAGTTAACGCTAATTCTGAAGAGGTAATGCGAGAAACTCTGGAAGATGCAACAGTCGGCATAAGAGTAAATGGAGCCTTAGTTAACAATATCAGATATGCAGATGATACAGTAAAAATAGCCGATAGTTTACAAGACCTGCAAAGACTCATGAGTAAAATAGTAAGGTGTAGTAGGGGATACGGACTCTCTCTCAATATCAAAAAGACGAAGTTTATGAAAATTAGCAAAAACAACCATAATACTAACGAAATCTTGATAGTAGTGGGCCAGCAGATCGAAAGAGTAAAAAAGTACACTTACCTAGGAACACTTATAAGAGATAATAATGACTACACTACAGAAATAAAAGTCAGAATCGAAAAAGCACGTTCTAATTTTATAAAAATGAAAGAGGTCCTATGTAGCAAAGATTTAACATTAGCTCTTAAAGTACGTCTAACAAAATGTTATGTCTACAGTGTACTATATTATGGAGTGGAATCATGGACGTTAAATGTAGAGGCAATGAGACGACTTAACGCCTTTGAAATGTGGACCTATAGAAGAATTATGAGGGTTTCCTGGGTAGATAGAGTTACGAACAATGAAATACTGAGAAGAATAGGTAAAGAAAATGAAGTTGAACTTACAATTAAAGAAAGAAAGCTACGGTATCTCGGACATGTGATGCGGGGCGAGAAGTATGGCATCCTACGACTCATAATGCAAGGAAAGATAGATGGTAGAAGAAGCATCGGAAGAAGACGAATTTCATGGCTGAAGAACCTGAGAAAATGGTTTGGATGTAGCTCAAAACAACTATTTAGAGCTACTGCCTGAAAGATTAAAATAGCTATGATGATTGCCCACTTCCGTAGCGGAGATTGCACCTGAAGAAGAAGAATAGAACGCCATTCTTTTGAAATGCTGGAGTGTTTACAAACATCCGAATCATTTAGTGACTTGCAACCGTTGACCTGAAGATGCTCTGCATACTTTAGAGAGCGAAACCGGTCGTCGGAAGTTACAATAAAGGATTAGGAGTACGTCTGTCTTTTACTTCATTTAATTTATCTGGTATTATTACTTTTTTAATGTTTTTTATAATACAATGGTAAGCCACAACATACATAACAATTTGTTTAGTTTTAGAATATAGGGTTTTTCTAAAATGTAAGAAAAAAGTTAATTTTAATATCTCCTGGAAATTAACAAGACATAAAATTTGTATACAACACTATCTGTTCTTAAGAAATGAAAGTAGGGATGTAATGTGTAGAGAGAATGCTTGTCATTGGCGAAGATATTGGTGGAGGAACAGAGTGGTTGAGTCTCAGATTGATGAAGGAAAAAAATTTTTCCACCTACCTTTACGGAAAGTATTTTTTTCGGACCTGATTTAGGAAGCAAAGTTGTACTTTTCCTCCCTAGGGAGAAAAATATTTTTCCTCCCTAGGGAGGAAAAGTAAAAATGACGTCATGGTATTTCATTCATGAAATATAACTTACTGACGCCCTGTACAGTATGTATTTTCTATTACGTAAGTATCTATACATTTTAACGTTTATTTATAAAAACTTTTATTTAAAATTTATTTTGCAGGATGGTAAAAAACAGTAAATTGTTATTTTGATTTAACAATGTTTACATTAATAATTTGACTTAAATTTGACAGTTGACAGTTATATTGTACCTACTTGTTAGTTTTAGTTTTAATAAATTTTGTTGGTTAGTTACATAAATAAATTAAGTAAAAATGAAAAAATGACTTGTTATTTGAAGGAAGGTGGAAAAACCATATGTATAACATGGGAGTAAAGTGCCTTTTCCCCTCTTGAATGATTACTGCCCTCCGCTACGCGTCGGGCAGTAAACTTCATTCTCGGGAGGAAAAGTAGCACTTTCCTCCCTTGTTATACGAATAGCTATACTGTGTAATTAAGATCGGAAGGGAGCAGTCCAGTTTGAAAAATGGTAATTTTGTGTAAAGTGGTGAATTTGGTGGCCGTGCAAGCAGATACCTCTTGAGACTAAATCGTGATCGAGTCGAGAAGTACAATCTCCTCGTGCCCGAATAGATTCTAGTTTCTCTCTGGAACGAGTAGCCGGTTTGTATCAATTTTGCACAAGATATCGATCTGAGACAAAAATCTTGGAATTATAAAGATTGATATTGTTTGTATTGAGTCGAAAACTAAATAGAGGAGAGATTTCGAGCGAGGGCTGTTTTCTGTTTGTGAAAGAGTTTGGAAGATAAAGGCCGTAGCAGCATCCGAGGAGCACGTGTGGGAAAACTGAGACACAATCCATGAGAAGAAGTAAAGAAGATAAAAAAGGTTAGTCAGATTATTTGTGAAAAGGAGAGAGTTGCTGTATATTGCATACCATATTTGTTTTTTTTTGTAAATTTAACAGTTTTTACAGCATAATTTATTCATTCATAAAAAATAATATGTTTAAAAGGTAAATTAAATATTGTTTTTTTATGTAATAATAAGAATAGTCTACCTAATCATTTAAATGAAAATTTGTTGAAGAAAAAGGAGATAGTAGAATTAAAGATTATTTTTATTAGACAAGAAATTTTGACAACAGAATAAAGTTTTAGAATACATTTGGAATCTGATTTATGGAATAGTATATAAATAAATAATATTTATAAAATTTATATGATTTTGAGTATATTTATTTTCCCCGTTTTGTCCTGGATAGTAATCAACGAGAAATACTGGAAGCCACAAACTAAAGGTGATACATTAAAATAAATTAGCCATGAGAATATTTTTTATTGGAAAGTTTTATTAAATTTTGGTTTTGTTTCCATGAGTAACAAATGAAATAATTAATTAATTAATTGAATTAATAAGATACTGATAAATCTCATAACAGAGAGAAAATACAGAACATAATAATATTTTTAACGTTTTTTACCCAAGATTAGGGGCTAAGCCCTAAATCAATTTTAAATTTAATATGTTGTTTGTCAACAATTACTCTTCTATGAGGTGTTTGTACCTATAAAACGAAGCTCTGATTTTGGCATTTTGATATCCTGAAAGGGCTTTTAATAAAAGCTTAATTTTTAATAAATGTTTTAATAAAAGCTAATTTTTAATAAATATTTTACACACTGACAATTCTTGAAAACATAAACCTGTTGCCGTTTTGACTTAAATCTAGCGAGACTGGCATTTTTTCTTATAAGGGATACAGGTCCTTATGGACCAAACTATGAGGGGAACGAATGAGGTTACTTATGTTGTACACCAAACCGAGCTTTTGCGCAAATTGAGAAGCTCGAGATAAACCGCGCACCACTTATTTATAACTCCAAAAGTTGGTTATATATTATTATGAAAGCAAATAAAATAATCATGTTGTTATTACGCAGATGATACAAAATAGGGTGGTGCGAAAAAAGTCAAGTAGATAATTCCATGTCGCTATAGTGCCGAAAAGTTGCGATTGGTAATTACAAAAAAAACAAAAAAAGAATTATTCAAATCTGACTTTATCTTCCGATCCCGCAACCGGCCTAAAAATTATGAAAAAAAATGAAATTTTACCTTTTTTTCAAACATTTTTATTTATCCTTCGTGTACGTTTAATTTATCGCTATAGTAAAATTTATTTACATTTTTCATGGTTGAGTAATAAAAAAAAATAGTTCTACGCATTTAACGAATATCTTCCGATCCCGCAAGGTCAATCAAAATCTATAAAAATTTGAAAGTTTTGATGATTTTGATAAATTAAAAACATTTTTAGTTATATCATTTTTCTGTTACATTGTGAAGCTCTTCGCTTGTTTAGATATTTTGTGACAATACTTAAACAACCCAAAACTCAAAACGAGGGGGTGGTCGCACTTCTAGCTCCACACGCACCCTTTTCTCCAACCAACCAATAAGTGTGTGTTTTTACATTATTTACATATGTATGTACATTTGTTTTTCATCTGTTTGTGTCCAGCTCTTAAACACCAACTTTGTATTGTGATTTCTTGGTAAAATCAGGCAGCATGGACCTTGCTTTAATCAAGGTCCATGCTGACAGATTTTACCAAAAAATCACAATACATTATATACTAAATTTTAGTGTTGTCCTGATGAGTACATCTCTTAATTGGGGCCCACATACATTAGCATTAGACGATGCTTCTGTGGCCAACTTTAAACACTGCTCGTCAGCTTGCGTGTGGAAGGGATAGTTTTGTACATTCCAGTCTGGCATATCGCATTCCTGTCTGGCAACTCTTCGAAGAATTGGTGGAAAAGATAGTTTTGTACCATTCCTGTCTATTATTTCAGTGTAGTCCTGTGCTTGAAAATCTAAAGTAGGAGGGATGAAATTTCTAATACTGTTGCCCTTGGCTTTAGTCTTTTCGGCTTTTAACACTCTCCTTGGACCTAACTCTCTAATTTGTTTCCTCTCTCCCTACTACTTGAAATTTTGAAGCACAGGACTAAACACTACATCGAAGAGTTTCAAATTAAGATATAATTTCTTGCATTACATCGGGCGAAATGCCAGACTGGAATGTACAAAACTATCCCTTCCACACGCAAGCTAACGAGCGGTGTCTAAAGTTGGCCACGGAAGCATCGTCTAATGCTAATGTATGTGGGCCCCAATAAAGAGATGGATTCATCCGGACAACACGTAAATCAAGGTCCATGCTGCCAGATTTTACCAAGAAATCACAATACAAAGTTGTTGTTTAAGAGCTGGACACAGACAGATGAAAAAGAAAGGTACATATGTAAATAATGTAAAATCACCCACTCATTGGTTGGTTGGAGAGAAGAGTGCGTGTAGAGCTAGAAGTGAAACCTTCCCCTCGTTTTGAGTTCTGGGTTGTTTAAATATTGTCACACAATATCTAAACAAGCGAAGAGCTTCACAATGTAGCAGAAAAATGATATAACTAAATGATTTTTAATTTATCAAAATCATCAAAAATTTCAAATTTTTATAGATTCTGATTGACCTTGCGGGATCGGAAGATATTCGTTAATGCGTAAAACTATTTTTTTTATTACTCAACCATGCAAACTGTAAATAAATTTTACTAGGGAGATAAATAAAACGTACACGAAGGCTAAATAAAAATTTTTGAATAAAAAGGTAAAATTTAATTTTTTTCATAATCTTTAGGCCCCTTGCGGGATCGGAAGATAAAGTCCGATTTGAATAATTCTTATTTTGTTTTTCTTGTAATTACCGATCGCAACTTTTCCGCACTATAGCGATACGGCATTATCAACTTGACTTTTTTCGCACCACCCTAATACACAATGATCTTTAAAACTTTTGAAGCTCTTCTTAATAATGTAAATAAAAAAGCTCGTTTTCCAACCAATCAGAGCTAAGATTTTGGAAGAACATGCATCTTTCGATTTAAAACACAAAAGGTAGAGTCATTTTTTAAAAGGTAGTATCACTGGAGATTATAAATAATTTAATATCCACGAGGAAAATAAACTTCCTGTAGCTGGCTGTATACCATAAATCACAAAAATACCAAGTTTCTTGTAAAAGGTATATATTAAAATACCCTAAATAAGGGTCACAATACAAAACGTTTTCGGATTAAGGAATCCATCATCAGTGTTTAAAAGCCCTAAAATTAAGTATAACCTAATTAAATGAGATAAAAGTTAAAATTGACAGAGGTTTTCAAGAACAAGAGGTCATACTTACAAAATTTGCATGCCTGAGCCACCAAAATGTATAGGGTAAAAACCCTTTAAATGTAAATAATAAAGATATTTTACATATTTATATAAAATTCATCGGATGCTATAGATAAACCTGGATGTTACCCAGGGCAACACAGGACTCTCCCCACGTGGTTGGAACTTTTTTTGGAGAAAACCTCACATATTGGATTTCAATGGCCAACTGACAAGTGAATTCAGGAGCAACCCGAAATGACATCAAGAACTGTCAATGTAACCTAGTTGTAATATTACTTCAGCCACAACGTTAAAGATTAATTTAAATGTTTTAAGATAAAAAACAGTATCAAATTTACAAATAGTAAAAATAAAAGATGTTCACAAAATATGAAAGATTTTTTTTCCTAGAAATAATGCATTAATTAAGTATTCAAAATAGGGAAATGAAATGTTTACGTTACAGGAAGTTATGCAGTCAACAATACCAATAGGTGTTGTATTAGTGGTATGAAATTGTCAATACGATTAGACAAATAATGGTAAAGGCCTTATACTAGGAACACAAAATAGTATGTAATGTGTACATATGTGTACGATTTTAAGAGTATTGATGAAATGATAATTGTTTAATGACTGATAACTTTCTTGGTAGTCGACCCAACATAAATTGTATAATGATAGAGAAAATGATATGATAATTGTAAAAATACTGTTTTGTTTTTATCTGATATTTATCTGAAAATGAGACTAAAGTAACTTGATGAAACTGAGTCCTCCAGAGACCTGACATCAAATTGGTTAAAAATGAAATGGTTGTAAAATATGGGGGGGGGAGTAGGACAGTATGAGAAGTCTGACAGAGTATGTTGTGATATTGGACCATGGAAGATGTGTAGTGTGTTGTTATGAAATAAGAGATATATAATCTATAAGCTATGAGATGAGGCTAAGAAGACAGGTGTCTGGAAGCTACCGATTTTAATGGTTTTTTAAAACGCTTAACGTTTTTGTAATCGCTTCGGTGCTACATATACCTACAACAATTGGAACAATATATCGCTCACTAAGTTCTGTAGTGGCACATTTTCAGAAAATGGTGTTTTGTAATACTCACCACTTAAAAATCACGAAATTTCACTTTTTAATTGAACGAAACCGGCATAAAGTAAAGGTAGTTTGCATAGAATCCCCTATAGTCTAGGCGCCAGAGGGGTCACCGTGTCCTTTTCAATTCTGATGGACAAACACTCAACGGTTTCTTATGGATTTTTGGCTGCTGATTACGAATTTCGAGGGTGAATTTCAATCCGAGTGGTCAAAAAATTGTTATAAACAATTTAATTGTTTATAAAGCTCTGGCTCATAAACTAAAAGAGATAAAAAAGAGTATTTCAAATAAAATTTGTTCGGTAATAAAAAACGAAGAAGAAAAGGTTTACTAAACTTAAATCCTACAATTATAACTCAAGATATGGTAAAATTAGCGCACAATGCAAATTAAAAAATTGCAAATTAGAGGTCTCATTTTAAAGCTTCATTAACAGGCTTTTAAATAAAGTTTTTTAAATTACTTTATCTTCATTTTTTGTTAAGTTATACCCGTTTGAAGTAATATTTTCTTAAAAAAATTGTACATTAATTTGTTTATAACGGTTTCAAGTAAATTTGAGCTGTAAAAATTTATACTTTAATTAACAATAATGATATAAGAACTCACAAGGAATAATTTGAGCTTAAGAAAATGTTCGTAAGTTTATTTTTGGTCAAGATATCGATATTTTAATGGCACGCTATGAGGCGCAACATCGGGTCACAGTCAAGTATTTTTCGACGCTTTATCGATCGTAACTCGGCTTCTGCGCATGCAAGTGAGCCAATATGTGATATCCATATAAAAATGGATCGAGTTATTCTGCAGCATCATCACTGCATATAAAATGAGCATTTATGTTGTGGCGGCATACACACAATTGTCGTGTTTGATGATGCTGCAAAAGAACTAGATCCACTTTATATGAATAATATCCACTATCCACTGGATATCTACATGATATAGATTATATCTATATCATATAGATAATTAGACTCTAAAGTCCCAGAAAGTTTTAGGTTTACTGCCTACAAGAACAGACTTAGTACCACCATGTAACTCTAAAATTGCTCTAAGAACTTATGCAGATGTAAAAAAGCTGAGACTCCCTGTATATCTCGTTTCAGACGCATGAAACAAAAAGTTTGTAAAAGTAGTATTAATAGATAATATCAACTTACTTTTTAGTTCTATTTATGAAATATTAGTTTTTAATGTTTTTTTTTTCTCATTTAGTACAAAAAATAAAAAACAAAGTAAATAGAATGAAAGGTGACACGAGGTACAGTATGACGATTTAAATATAAGAATTATATGATAAAATTTTATTAGGATCTTCAAAAATGAAAATGAAGATAACGTGTACATACATAGACATTTTAATTTGCATCGAGAAGTTAGCGCGTGAACCTTTACGCAGTGAGCCGATCTTGCTCCTCAGAGCGCACTATTTAAGTATCGATATCTCGGCGAAAAATAAACTTACAAATATTTTCGCAAGCTCAAAATTTTCCTTTTAAGTTGTTCTATAATTATTATTAATTAAAGTATAAATGAAATGAATTTCGACTCAATTCAAGCTTTCCCCGTTAGAGTGCGTTCTATCCATATTGCGATATAAATTATTTTAATTTATATCGACAATCTACGGTCGGAAAGGTAAAAATCTGTCTTCCTTAGAGCCTCCTTGACAACAGGTAGACCTAGAAATAGTACTATCGGGGGATAGAGGAAGACAGATTTTAATCAAAACGAAACCGTAGATTTTCTTATTTTAAAGTATAAACCTTAAATTTGCTTGAAACTCTTATAAACAAATTAATGTACAATTTTTTTTAAGAAATTATTACTTCAAATGGATATAACTTTAAAATAAATGAAGACCAAGTAATATGACAAACTCTGTTTGGAATCCTATTATATATATAAAGGGTTGTCTACAGCTAATGCCGTTTCCCTTCCGTCAGCCAGGACTTCCATTTTTTTCGATCTTCCCAGTCTCCGTCTTCCAATCCTTTCTTATTGATGAAGCCTATTAATGAAGCTTTAAAATGAGACCTTCTAAAGCTCACTTACATGCATAAAAGCCGAGTTACCATCTACAAAGCTTCGAAAAATACTTATTTTGCAATTTGCAATTTGTGTTGTGCACTATTTCATAATATCTTGAGTTTCAATTGTTGGATTTAAGTTTAGTAAACGTTTTTTCTTCGTTTTTTATTAACGAACAAATTTTATTTGAAAAATTCTTTTTTATCTTTTAGTTTTTGAGCCAGGATCTTATAAACAATTTTTAAACAATTAAATTGTCGAAATTCGTAATCAGCAGCCAAAAAGCCATAAAAAACCGTTGAGTTTGTCCATCAGGATTGTAAAGGACAGGGCGACACTCCATTTCGCTCTAGCGGCAGCAATATACCGGCACATATTTAGTATGCCGTTGACTTTCGGTGTGTTTATGTTGCATGTTCGTGGAATACCGGCACATTTTAATAAAACTAAATATATGCCACTCGAAGCGGTCAAAGAGTTCATATATCTAGGGACATCGGTTAACCCCAATAATAATACATCAGAGGAAATAAAAAGACGAACAATAAATGCAAACAGGTGTTATCATAGTCTATCAATATACTTAGCTAACAAACGTCTGTCTCAAAAAACTTGTATAAGGCTGTATAGAACATTGATAGTCCCCGTTCTCACATATGGATCAGAGGCATGGACGCTAACTAAAACAGATGAATCCGCTCTGTCGATTTTTGAAAGAAAGGTGCTACGTAAGATATTCGGAGCGGTCTGTGAGAACGGAATATCGAGGCGTAGATATAATTTTGAACTGCAGAATATCTACAAGCATACGTTTGGTGGAAAAGATATTATCACTATAATTAAGCGAAACCGCCTGCAGTGGGCAAGACATGTAGCCCGGGCCCCTGAATCGAACATGATAAAAAAGATTCTAACAGCGCAACCCGTGGGAATGAGAAGACGGGGTAGACCAAAGCTGAGGTGGATGGACGGTGTAACACAGGATGCCGAGAAGATCGGAGTCGGCAACTGGAAAATACAAGCAAGGGACAGAACAGAATGGCGTAGAAAGCTTGAGAAGGTCGACGCCCTCTAAGGGCTGTAGCACCAAGATGATGATGATATGCCACTTTAGAATTTTTATAACCTTCAATAAAAATATCTTATTTTTTAGTCTATACCGGTACATAAAAAGTTGTGACAGTATGGAATGGCAAAACTTTTTGGCAAAAACAAAGTATTTGTCACCAAAATATAAGGTTGTGTCCGTATAGGATTTACTTTACTTCAAATAATTCACTTTATGCCATGAAAGAACAAAGTTGTGTCAGCATAGGTTTACTTGACTTAGAATGTAAGAAGAAGAACAATGTAAAAAGAAAACGAGAAAAAGGGAGGCCGAACGTTCTCAGTGGATACAAAACCGAATTAAACGCCTCCGAAACACTGGACAACCTAATCAAATGTGCAACAGGAAGATAGACGTTCCAGCCAGATCAGTTAAAGATCCGTGTGACATCACAAAATGCAGTCAAACATGTACCGGAAATTCACAGAAGAAGAGACACGAGCGATTTTAAGTTAATGATATATTAGGATTTGGGAGATATTTCTAAGCAGGTAAACTACACAATGGCATCATTGGTGGAACAGTGCTTTTTATTTTGTTAAACAAGGTACAAAAAAGTAAGAGTGTGCAAAGTTTTTTTCATTCGACTTTAGGTATTACTTTAGGTCTTTATGTAGAAGTCTTTGTTGTTTAGAACAACTTAGGTCTTTAGGTAGAAGTGATGTTTCAATACTGAAAGTCAAAAAGGATAATCCTAGCATTTTCCTGTATAAAACTTCCTTTAAAGAATTTTAATTTAAAATGGTCAACTTATTCTAAGAAATTTTTTTTTCCATAATCATCACTACGATGATGATTATTACAATTACAATCTGGTCATACTTGACCAATGAGCAATTTTAGTCTAACCTAAATTATTAATGTTTCTTAAAATTAAGAGCTTACCCCATAGCGTCTCTTATCTAACCTAACAAGATAGTGCACTATTCTAGCATACACACTAACGCGCACAAGCACTATGCTCTGCTTTTCACTATCACCTCTCACTTAAACTAGTTCATAAGGCTTTGTCCTCTTCAGTCTTCTAACTTGCCCAGTGGTATCGAGGAGCTGGATGGCCTCAATATTCTCGTGCATATGAAGTCGTTGCTCGTGACTTCCTGCCATCTTCTTGATGACTAAATCCACAGTTTCTATTCCTAGGTCCTTATGGAGATCACTGTTTGTAACATACCAAGGAGCATCTACAATATTTCTTAGTATTTTGTTCTGGAATCTTTGTATTACTGTTATATTACTTGGTCTAGTACACCCCCATAGTGGGCATCCATAAGTCCATACAGGTCTCAATATTTGTTTGTAAATTAGTAACTTATTATGCATCGACAATGTGGAGTTTCTTCCAGTTAGCCAATACATTTTTTTATATCTTATATTTAGTTCTTCCCTTTTTTTTTCTTAACGTGCACCTTCCAGCGTAGTTTTGCATCTAATGTTATACCCAAATACTTAGCAGTATCTGCATATGGTACTTGGATATTGTTGATTATAACTGGTATATATTCTATTTTTTTGTTGGTGAAATTAACATGGACAGATTTAGTTTCATTCAACCTTTCTAAGAAATACGAACCATAAATCCTTAAAAGCCACAGTCAATTTTACAACAACTTACATTCCACGTTTTTTTTCTTGTTTCTATAAACAAGGTCTTTCTATGACTGATAATCGTTTTAAAGTTCTTTTTTAGTTATTTGTAAGAAAAATATTGTTGTCTTCATATTATATATCTTTAGTGCGAATAAAAATATGATTCAAAAATTAAAAAATAAAAACGTTTAGTTTATGGACTCTTTATGCCACTACTTACCACCGACCATCTTTACAAAAACACCATAAAACTTGAATTCAATACTCGCATATTTATATCAAATTTTTCGAAATTCATACGATGGAAAAAAAATGTAATATCTAACCCTTCATTGTCAAGTATTTGGATTCTTCTGTCGACCTCTCATCCATAAATTGTGATTTTGAATGTTATTTTATGATATAATTAAACTTCATGGTCAATTATCTCAAGTTCATTTTTGCGGTTGTGCCACTATAGAACTCAGTGAGCGCGTTATGTAGTGAATTAATAGGACCCCTGCGCATGAATGAAAGTGCTAAAAATCAAGACGTTTTAACTAAGATTGGCCTTAAACTTTTTTCTGCCTTATTGCTAGATTCCAATAAGGGTCTAAAAAGGTATATATTAGACGTACTAAAAGGCAGACGGCGAGAGAAATCTTTTTCTGGCTGAACGCCTACGGGCATTGGGATAGTGTTGGATTAACCGAATCTCGGCCAACACCTACCACCCTTCCTTACATTATATTATGTCGTATCTAATACACCCCATCCAAAGTAACCGAAACATCAAAAAACATGATTTAATTTATACGCGATTATTTCTAATATAATCATATTATACTGTCTGCCTATAAACAAACGAGGACAATTTCGAACTTAACATTTGAATTGTTTTTAACAAATCCAAAATTTTGAAAATATTCGATTAATTTCGCATTGTCTTTTTAGTAATCTTGTTTTCAATTGTAAAAATGCATGTTTCACATTGCAAACAAGCTGCTAGTTAACTACATCATTTAAAATGTTTAACAATTTAAAGGCCGGTTTTCACGCTACGTCTTATTGTACGTTTTGTTGAATAGGACAAATCCTATAAAATAAAACGTGGCATGTAAACAGCAAACTTATGTCATACTTTAGAGTAAATGTCATAATACCGACAGCAATATATTAATAAATAGCAAAATCGTAATTTTGGTAAATATCAACCTCTTTTTCACTATAAGCCAGTATAGTCCTGTCGCCAGGAGGGGTACAACGGCCTCCTTAATTCAGATGGACTTAACCAAGTTTTTTTTTATATATTTTGACCCGCAGAATACGAATTTTTTGGGTAACAGTTGATCCGGATGTCGATAAGATTGTTATAGACAAAGAACTTGAGGAATTACATAACAGTGATTTCTCGCAAAACAAAACATCTTTTTGTATTTTTTGGGTCATTTTAAGCAAAAAATATTCCTACAAGTTTTTTCGTAGAATGCATAGTTTTCGAGATAACAGCGGTTGAACTTTCAAAAAATCGAAAAATTGTAATTTTTGAACCCGAATAACTTTTGATTAAAAAATAAAGTAGCAATTCTGCTTACCGCATTTGAAAGTTTAAGTCAAATTATATCGGTTTTGATTATTTGCATTGCTAAAAATTTATTATTTTATTGTTAAACAAAGCTATAAACACCTATGGTTTGTTTTTTAACCAAGAGGAGTGATTCAAATTTACCGCGCTGTATTGCTTGTTTGTAATTGGTCCAACCGTAGGCAAGTTTACTCCACTGTTATAAAATTTTGACACTAATGACATTTATCAAATTTTGACACTAGTGACATTTCATAGGTTAATTAAGTTATATCGGCGATGTTTGTGTTTTCTGTGTTATTCCTTTAATTTTTAGATTGTTAGTCTGCTTTTATATAAAAAGCGACGTTTTTGGAACTCTTTAGCGACGTATTAATTTAATATAATATTTATGGATTACCGTTGAGGGCCTACTAGATCAACCAAAAAAGAAGATGTATTTGGTTATTATTCTAGTGACTTTCTTGGGTGTGAATCTGTCTTTTTAGTTTACTCCTCCTGGTTAAAAAATAACCTATAGTATGTGAGTGATGTTTTCAATGATTTCTCATTTAAAATCGAACGAGTAGGCAGAGTAGCTACGAGTGCAAGCGAGGCAATTTCTACGTAGCATGCGTTAAAACGCATGTATTAGGCACGGGAAACACTATGTGTTTATAGATTAGTTTAACAATAAAAAAATTAATTTTTAGCAATGGAAATAATCAAAACCGATATAATTTAACTTAAACTTTCAAATGCGGTAAGCAGAATTGCTACTTTATTTTTTAATCAAAAGTTATTCGGGTTCAAAAACTGCAATTTTTCGATTTTTTGAAAGTTCAACCGCGGTTATCTCGAAAACTATGCATTCTACGAAAAAACTTGTAGGAATATTTTTTGCTTAAAATGACCCAAAAAATACAAAAAGATGTTTTGCGAGAAATCGCTGTTATGTAATTCCTCAAGTTCTTTGTCTATAACAACCTTATCGACATCCGGATCAACTGTTACCCAAAAAATTCGTATTCTACGGGTCAAAATATATAAAGAAAACTTGGGTAAGTCCATCTGAATTAAGGAGGCCGTTGTACCCCCCCCCCTGGCGACAGGACTAGTATTCTAATAACAATTATTACATCACGCTAATGTGATTTAAAGAAAAGGTTAGTAGAAATATATACGGGGTGGAAACCACGTCTGGAATAACACTATTTCTGTTTTTGTTTTAAAAAAGGATATAAATGCTGATAGGCATCAATTTTTAAATATTGTGTGCGCTTTTTAAACATATGTAAATTTAAATGTACAGCGGTGACTCACGCAAGCCTTGCATACACCATAAGAATTTTAGTGGAACACCCTGTATAATTTATATTTTTAACAGGTTAAATGTCAAGAATTAGAAAAAATGATCTGTATCCTGATGGTATTTTTGGATGGTGAAATGATTGTGAAAAGCAATAGTTTTAAGTACCTAGGACCGGTATTACAGAGTAATGGAGAAATAGATGGAGATGCATGCAGTAGAATTAGGGCTGGATGGATGAAGTGGAAAGAAGCGACTGGTGTGTTGTGTGAAAATTCTATAAAACAGCCATAAGACCGGCTATGATATATGGAACTGAATGTTGGGCCGTGAGAAAGAAAGAGGAACAACAAATGCATGTAGCGGAAATGAGAATGCTTAGATGGATGAGTGGAGTGACAAAGAAGGATAAAATTAGAAATGAGTATATTAGGGGAAGTCTAGGTGTGGCACCAATTGATGCCAAAATGAGAAAGCATAGGTTAAGATGGTTTGGTCATGTTCAACGTCGAGACTCTAATCATCCAATACGAAGAATAGCTGCAGTGCAGATTCCTGGAAGGAGTAGGAGAGGAAGACCAAAGAAGACCTGGGGGGAGACGATAAGGCAGGATATGTTAGTAAAGGGGATTAATATTGATATGACCCAAGATAGAATTGTGTGGAGAAATGCAATTAGGGAAGCCGATCCCGCATAGGGATAAGGCAAAGAGAATGATGATGATCGTGAAAAACCAGAAATATGCTCAATACCTTCACACAAATGTATATGATCAATATGTCCTACCAGTACTTACATATGGAGCACAGACATGGACCTTTACAAAGAAAAATATGAAAAAGATGGCCAAGAGTCAAAGGGCAGTGGAAAGGCAGATGCTGGTGTCAAGTGTAGAAAGTATCTAAGTGATCAAAAGAAAAATAAATGGATCAGATATAAAACCAAAGTGAAAGACGTAAACAAACATGCTAGTCTCAAATGGAAATTTGCAGGACACAACAACAGCTAAAAAGGCGGAATATGAAAGGAAGTTATAACCCACTTGAGACCTGTAGCCCAGTAAATGAACGGGAATTACGGCGATACCGTGTAATTTTCAGGGGCAACTCCGAATTGCATGAAAATTTGGATTTAGGTTCTACTTACCCTCCACTTCAAAATTGAAATTGTGCCGTTGGTTGCTTTTACTTGGGGGTGACAGTCACCCCTTCTCGGGGGTGAGAAAACATATATTCAAGGTAAGACCGGAAATGGATAAATTGACTGATTTTAAGCAACTTTTGTTTTATGGAGTTTTTTATGTAAGTCAATACTTTTCGAGTTATTTGCGAATGAAAATGTTTATTTTTCGAAAAAAACTACGTTTTCGGACGGTTTTTCGCGAATAACTCAAAAAGTAAATATTTGATCGAAAAAAATATCCTTAACAAAAGTGTAGCTTACAAAAAATCGAAAAAAATGTGTATCAGTGTCTATCAATCGAGTAAAAAAAAGTTGTAGCTCATGAAAAATACGTTCTTATTCGTCTAATTCCAAATCGAATAAATCAACGCGAATTCACCGAAAAATTAAGCACTTTTCGGGAAAAGTTTATTAACATTTTTAAAGTACCTAAAAAAGATTTATATTTTTTTTTACAAAAGTTTCTAGCACCAAAAATAAACAAGTTACACTGAAAAAAATGTTGGCCCCTTTTTTTGGTAAAAAAATTGTGAAAACCTCCCTCTATTTAGCACCCTAAATAAAATTAATCGTTACCGCTTTACCATTTATTTTAACTGTATGTATATTGTTTATATGATCTGTAAGTCTGATGGGCTTGAAGTGCTTATTTTTGAATAAATTTGGTTTTATAGTAAAACAAAATTTTCTAAAAATTTTTGAAAATTTTCCCTTTTTCAAAATAACTTAAAAAGTATTAGTGATAAGATAAATCTTAAGGAGTAAAAAATATAGGTTTTGTTATTATAAATATGCTAATTTCATTTTGTTTTTCCGCAAGACAAAAATTGGTTAAGATATGGCTGTTCAAAATTTACATACACTTGCGATTAGTGACCCGTTCAAGCTTTTCTTATCTATGACCCTTTTAAAAATAAGCACTTTAAACCGGTAAGACTGACAGATCATATAAAAAATAGATAAGTAAATAAATTGTTTGTAAAGCGGTAGCGATTAATTTCATTTGAGGAGCTAAACGCGGGGAGATTTGCATGATTTTTTTACAAAAAAAAAAGAGGGCCAACTTTATTTTGAGCGTAACTCGCTTATTTTTAATGCTAGAAACTTTTATGAACAATTCTAATAAAGCTTTTTATAAACACTTTAAAAAAGTTTAAACAGGTTTTTCACGAAAAGTGCTTAATTTTTCGGTGATTTCACCTTGAATTATTCTATTTGGAATTAGACGCACAAGAACTTATTTTTCATGAGCTTTAACTTTGTTTTACTCGATAGATAGACTTTACTGATATACATTTTTTTTCAGTTTTTTATAAGCTACACTTTTGCTAAGGATATTTTTTTCGATCAAGTATTTACTTTTGGAGTTATTTGCGAAAAACCGTCCGAAAACGTAGTTTTTTTGTTGAAAAATAAACATTTTCAATCGAAAATAACTCGTAAAGTATTGACTTACAAAAAAAACTCTATAGAACAAAAGTTGCTTAAAATCAGTCAATTTATCCATTTCCGGTCTTATCTTGAATATATGTCTTTTCACCCCCGAGAAGGGGTGACTGTCACCCCCCAAGTTAAAGCAACCAACGGCACAATTTTAACTTTGAAGTGGAGGGTAAGGAGAACCTATATCCAAATTTTCATGCAATTCGGAGGTGCCTCTGAAAATTACACGGTATCGCCGTATTTCCCGTTCATTTACTGGGCTAAAGGGTTATAGATAAAAAAGCTTGAACGGGTCACTAATCACGAGTGTATACAAATTTTGAACAGCCATATCTTAACCAATTTTTGTCTTGCGGAAAAACAAAATGAAACCAGCATATTTATAATAGCAAAACCTACATTTTTTTACTCTTTAAGATTTTTCTTATCACTAATACTTTTTAAGTTATTTTGAGAAAAGGAAATTTTTCAAAAATGTTTAGAAAATTTTTTCTTACTATAAAATTAAATTTTTTCAAAAATAAGCACTTCAATCCAATCAAACTTACAGATCATATAAACAATATACATATAGTTAAAATAAATGGTGAAGCGGTAACGATTCATTTTATTTAGGGTGCTAAATAGAGGGAGGTTTTCACAATTTTTTTTTTACCAAAAAAAGGGACCAACTTTTTTTCAGTGTAACTCGTTTAATTTTGGTGCTAGAAACTTCTGTGAAAAACAAATATAAAGATTTTTTAGATACTTTAAAAATGTTAATAAGCTTTTCCCGAAAAGTGCTTAATTTTTCGGTGATTTCGCGTTGACTTATTCGATTTGGAATTAGACGAATAAGAACGTATTTTTCATAAGCTACAACTTTGCTTTTTCTCAATTTATAATACTTTACTGATACACCATTTTTTAAATTTTTTTATAAGCTACACTTTTGCTAAGAATATTTTTTTCGATAAAATATTTAATTTTTGAGTTATTTGCCAAAAACAGTCTGAAAACGTAGTATTTTTGTCGAAAAATCAACATTTTCAATTGCGACTAACTCAAAAAGTATTGACTTACGTAAAAAACTTTATATAACTAAAGTTGCTTATAATCGGTCAATTTATCCATTTACGGGCTTATTTTAAACACGCGTCTTTCACCCCCCGAGAAGGGGTGACTGTCACCCCCAAGTAAAAGCAACCAACGGGACAAATTCAACTTTGAAGCGGAGGGTAAATAGAACCTAAATCCAAATTTTCATGCAATTCGGAGTTGCCCCTGAAAATTACACACCAAAACGGTCATTTATTGGGATATTGGGATCATAAAAGAGAAAAGGGCAAACCACATATGAGATTGTCGGATGACCTAAAAAGATACGTATGGACCATATGGACAGGATTAGCTCTGAACCAGAAGAGTGGAAAAATAAGGGGGAGGCCTACGTTCAAATTTGGTCAAGTGAAGGTCAATAAATAGATAAGTAAGTGTCATGCGTTTTTTTTTTCATAAACTCAAAATATTGTATATATCTACCAAAATCAAGACATCTGTAGTTGAAATCGAAATATATAACCAGCAATTATTTTACAGATCCCTATACTACCTACTCAACAGAGTCCTCACGCTTCGTTTAAATTTGCACCCAAATGGAAAAAGTTGGTGAGCTGTGATCTAGAGTGTTGGTTAAACAATACATTTTTTAAGAAATCCAATAATTTTCCAAATGTTATTTTATTTTTACTTTAAACCGTGCAGTTTGCTTTTTATGTTAAAATCAATCCCAAACTTGCTACTTACTTCTGATACCCTGGAGACAAGCGTTCTCAGAGTTTCCAGACTGTCTGCAAAAATGACAGTGACTTCAACCTATCTTATCTTATTCAGTCGTTCTCCATTTATAAGTATTCCCTCGTCTATATCAAATAACGCTGGGTTTATATTTTACTTTGAATATACAAGAAATATTAATGGGGAGAGTATACATCCCTGGTGCATACGTATTCTCATCTTTATGTCGTCTATTAAATGATCCCAAATATAATAAATGCAGTTTGTTCGCAAATAAATATTGTTTATTATATGGCGGTTCTTACTGGCTACACTAAGAATTTAATATTCCTATTAACTCATGTTTTGTTCTACCGAACGCTTTATGATAATCAACATCACAATTCACATCTCGACATCGCTGAGAAAGAATCATATTGGTTAATAAATTCGCTACACGATCGGTAATAAATTATTGAAGGGCTCGGGGCAATAAGGGACCTAAGCCACATTTTTTGAAATTTGAAGATTTTAGTAAAACGGGCCCTGTAACAATGGTCTCAAGCCACCAGCGAAGTTTTACGGCTATTGGGCAATAAATGTGGCCACCAGACTATAATGACCTTGTTGCCGACTTGCAAAATCATGGAAAATTTTTAAGCAAGAACGTCATAAGCCACAGTAAAATCAACATGGCGACACATGATCGGAAAGTGTTGTAAGAAAAACAATTATTTTATAAGGAAAAATACAGTAGTTCTGGTTCGGATTTTGACTGTGACGATTCTTTAAAGGATCGAGAATATTCTCCGCATACGAGTTCCAGTGAAAGTTATGAATCTTCTCCGAAAAAGGTAAATAAATATTTTAGTGGCTTGAGACCTTCTTGCTGTAGGATATGTGGCTTGTGTCTTAATAAGTTATAATAATATTAAATTTACTTTTTTATTAAAACGTAGCCCCAAATAACATATTTTAATTTTTTTTTTATTGATAAAGAGCCATTAACACTAATATTTTATTTAAATTCGTTTGTCAATAACACGTTTTAAGACCAAAAAGTATTTTATTTAGCAGGTGGATTGGTCCCTTCTTGGTTCGATAGCGAACAACAAAATTCCATATTCATTTAACACACCCTAAATGGAGCGTTTGATGAAGTAAATGTTGGTAAGAGGGTTGTAAAGTTTGGTGACAACAAAAAGCTTAAAAAATATACATATAGAGGACCAATAATACTAAACATCAAAAAAATTCAGGATATAAAGAAACTTTTACAATATATTCCTCTCACAAACCAGCAGTTTTATCTCAGTATTATTGGAATCGGTACAAGATAACATTGAACAAGACTATAACTAAGTTGTTCTGAAGCTATTTCCTTGTGGCATTTTTATGATTAATTACAGTCGAACCCGCTTATTGGAATAGCCTTCGTGCCAAACAAAACTATCCCTATAACAGGGATATTCTAATAACCGATCATTGATAGCTAGTAAAAACGTTTGGGGACCTGAAATTTTTATTCCTTAAACCGGGATATTCTTATAACCGGTATTCTAATAAGCGGGTTCGACTGTATTTATATGGGAAATAAGCCAAAATTAAAATGAAAAAAATAATTTATAACTAAGTTGATGAAGCAAAGGAAGTAGACAGGGATGATGAAACCGATCTTTTCAATAATAAATAATATTGTAGGTATATTTTTTATTTTAGAATGGTTCATTTTGTTATTTTCAAAAAGGGCATAAAAGATGCAGTGTCATTTTGTATCTGTCTTTGAAAAAATATATTTAAGAATTTATTATGCATGTAAGGAATTAAGGTAAACATTATAAAATATAAAAATGTGATTTCAGGATTTTGTCAAAAACTTTAAACGTGATTTACTCAAAACTTTTCAAATGAGGCTTAGGTCCCTTATTGCCCCGACCCTTCTATTGATGTCGCGAACTGTAATAAACACAATAAGCGGATTAAATACACAGAAAGGATAGCCTGGTATAGAGCTTTAAAAAATAATAAAAAATAATAATACATACATATTTTATTTTAACTACTACAGAATTTTGTAATGAGGAAGCTACATTCACTACATTTATAGTGAAAACTGAATAGGAGTTTTAATAATTATTTATGAAACAGTTCGTGAAGTATGCTTTTTGCGAACACACGCAATGTTTAGAGCCCAAGCGACATCGGGGCGAGTGCTATACATCGCGTAAATTCGCAAAAAGTACTTCACGCACAGTTTCATACAATATTTTATCTACGATAATCAAATAAAAAAAACTGTAACTTTTCCTCACTGGAATTCATTTCTATTCTACAATTTTTAGAACTTTGACATTTAAAAATACTAACTTCTTTCGAACCAAAAAACTGTCAAAACTTTTGTTGTAATTTATTGCTGATTATGTCATCACCATTACAACGCGGAAGTTAAGGATATTTGATTATATGAAAGTGTGCCAAAAAAATAGTGCGAAGAATTAAATCTCATTTAAAATACATTGTTACTTCACGCACGCTTTAAACCCTTCACGCACTGCTATCTATAATAGCAGTTTTCACAAACTAAAAATTTATACATAATATGACATAGAGTAGATAAAATATTTTTGAAACCTCTGCCCTAGTTCCAAGATTAATGATGTCAGGATATTGAAAATAATTATTTTATTAGCTATTTGAAATAACATTTTTATATGAAATTCTAGTGGATTGCAACTAGGCTAAAACGAAATGAATATAAAATTACCATTAAATTTTTTAATACTGCGCCATGGAAATACAACAGGTATGTTATGCATTTAGTATTATGAGAGTTGGTATGCAACAAATATTTTTTGTTAGTTTTTTTCATCAGATAGCGCAATTAACTATTTTATTGATATTGCGTAAGCTGCCCATGAAGCTATGAATTTTTAATTGCCGATGAAATCAAAAGCAATACAAAAAATTACTGTTTTAAGTTTTTAATTAAAAAGTGATTGTTGGAATATTAAATAAATTTGTAAATATTTATATTTGCGTTATAAAACACACAAGTATATCATATGGGGGCACAAAAAAATTATATAAAAATCTCACAAACAGTAATACACAAAGTAAAAGTTGCAGTTAGAGATTGCAATTGCTGGATCCAGGGCTTTTTTTCCTTGCTGGATCCAGCAAACAGGGCTGGATCCAGCAGCGCGGATCCGTAAACGTTTCAAATTAGAAAAATTACTGAATGTCTTTATTAGTTTCTTTATTCAAATCCATGAGTCGGCAACTTGCCATTATGTCCCCCTAGGAGTAGCTCAGTATGCTGGAAAGTTTCTACAGCCTAAAAGTTTGCATCGATAAAGCGTTGATAGACATTGATTCTGCGATAATATTCTCTGCTGGCGAGTGGTCAATAATCAACGAGTTGATGGCCACTCTCTAACCGGTAAAACTGGCTATAGAAGCTCTTTGCAGAAGAGAGTCCACTTTGATAACGGCCGACACAACCATGACATTTGCCTTAGACAAACTAAATAGACAGGACTCTAGCCTTAATGCCAATCTATCGGAAGCACTACGCAACATAATCGCGGAACAGTATCTCTCTGAAATTAAAGGTACATTAATGTACTTACAAAATTAAAAAAGTATGACGAAGGACTAAACAATCCTGGTTATTTCCCCATGCCGAAAAAAAATGCAATGCGACAAGAGATGAAAAATTTGCTATTATGTGCAGTTCTGTGCGAAGTAGGTTAGGCCTATGTTTGTTAAGGTCTCACTTCCAAGAAACTAAATAATAATTCATGTTTAAAAATTTAGAAATTTAAAAATGTAGAATACAGACAAAAAAATATTAAAATCCTGTTTTTATTGTGATACTACAAAAATCCAGCTGGATTGAAATTGCTGCTATGCAGTTAAATATGATTCGAAAAATGAAATAATATTTAAAATTAAAAATGTATACCATTTTTATTCAGTTGCAATGCGGAGCAAAAACTGTCTTAATTTTTACTTAGTTTAGAGAGCGCAACCAGCATTCTAATCAACGATTCCCCTCTTATTAGAGGCTCATCAGAGAATGCGTTTAAATTTCTGAAAATGTTAGGATATAGAAAGTCTAATGCTCACAATCTTATTAAAGGTTTTTATTTAAACAGTCTTCGGGCGACCGGTTTCGGCGTTTGCAGTTTATACGCCATCATCAGGCCCTTTAGAGATTTCTTCTTCTTAAGGTGCCGAGACCGCTTGTCGATCGTTGGCTCTCATGTTGCCCAGCATATTAACAATCATTGTCTTATTTACAGCCGCACCAAATAGTTCAGTGCTAGTTTTCCCAAACCATTGGCGTAGGTTTTTAAGCCAAGAAGTTGTACGGCGGCCCACACTTCTTTTTCCCATTATTTTACCTTGCATGACAAGGTGAAGTATGTCATATTTTTCTGGGTGACGCATTATATGACCAAAGTATTCCAATTTGCGCCTTTTAACCGTGTTCACTACTTCGCAACTTTTATTCAAACGTTGCAAAACCCTTTCGTTTGTGACTCTTTCTACCCAACTGATCTTCAGAATACGGCGGTAGACCCACATTTCAAATGCTTCTAGGTTTTTTAAAAGCGATTCTGTCAGTGTCCATGCTTCGACCCCGTAAAGTAGTACTGGGAATATATAACATCGGACCATTCTTATGCGAAGTTCCAAATTTAGATCATGACTGCACAGGATTTTCTTAAATTTCATAAGACTTGTTCTTGCTTTGGCAATTCTACTTTTTATTTCTGTACTAGGGTTCCAGCTTTCATTAATATGAGTACCCAGATATACAAGATTACTTACTCGTTCAATTGAGTCATTACCGATTGTTGCGTTATAGTTATTATTATTTACGGCTGCCTGTTTACTAATAACCATAAACTTTGTTTTTCTTGCGTTGAGTTTGAGTCCATATATCGCGCAGAATGCCACCATTCGGTTCAATAACGCTTGAAGATGTTCAATTGATCCAGTCAGCAACAAGGTGTCATCTGCGTATCTGGTATTGTTCATAAGCATACCATTAATGAATATTCCCTCTTTTGCGTTTTCCAACATTTCATTTAAGATTGTTTCAGCGTAAAGATTAAACAACATTGGTGACAATATACAGCGTTGTCGAACTCCGCGCTTGATTTTTACTTCTTCAGAGCACTGATTCGCAACCCTAATACATGCAGCCTGGCCCCAATACAAATTTGCGATTATTTTAATGTCCCTACCGTCCAGACCGGTAGTTTTGAGAATATGTAGCATTTTTTCATGGCGAACTTTATCAAAGGCCTTTTCAAAATCAATCGCGCACATGAAAACGTCATGATTTACATCTCTGCATCTTTGAATTAAAACTTGAGTTGCGAATAGTGCATCACGCGTTCCAAGGCCACAGCGAAAACCGAATTGAGTACTTGAGATTCTTTCCTCAATTCTTCTATATGTTCTTTGATGAATTATTCTGAGACACGTTTTCAATACATGAGTCATTAGGCTGATGGTGCGGTAGTCGCTGCATTTTGTGGCTCTGTGTTTTTTTGGTAGTACAACAAATGAGGATTTAAGCCAATCTTTAGGAATTTTTCCGCTTTCGTAGATTAAGTTGAACAATTTCGTAAGTATCTTAATGCCCTCGGCACCCAAAAACTTTAGTGTTTCTACGTAAATCCCATCTGGTCCGATCGCCTTGCCGTTTTTTGCGTTCTTTATAGCGTATTGCACTTCTTCCTTAGTTATTGGAGGACCGCTTATGTCATTTAGCGTTTCTAGTTCGCTTCTTTCATCATCGAATAATTCCTTTATATATTCTGTCCATCGTATTAGTTGACGTTCGATATCGATTATAATTTTTCCGTTTTTATCTTCGATTAGTGGAGGATTACATTTTTTATTCAGTCCTGCAACTTCTTTCAGTTTTTTTGTGCATATTGAATGCGTCATAGATCCGCTCGTAGTTCTCAATTTCTTTACATTGTTGTTTATGCCACTCTGATTTAGCTGATCTTATTTTTCTTCGAATCATACTGTTTAGCTTTTTGTATTCTGTCAGATTAGCATTCTTATATTTTCTTCTTACATCCATTAAATTCAATATCTCTTCTGTCATCCACTGTTGCTTATTCCTACGCTGATTTTCCATTAGATGGTCTGCTTGGACTTTTTCCAATGTTTCTTTGCATGACTCCCATAATTGTTCTTCTGAATTTTTATTTCCCAATTTCTGAAACTGATCTTCTCGGTTACTATTTCTTTCACTTCCGCATTTGAAAGTTTATCTTTGCTGATCCTAGGAGATATTTTGGGTTTTTTAATCTTTTTAAATTTAAGTAATACTTTAGCTGATAGTAAGTTGTGGTTGGAGGGTACATCCGCTCCTGGATATGTTTTGGAGGACAAGATAGCATTTCTATATCTTTTTGATATACAGATAATATAAATCAATTTGACTTCTTACTATTCTTCCACAAGTGTCCATAGGAGATTTCCAGGTATAAAGTCGTCGCTTAGGCAAGTTAAAAAAAGTGTTGGATATTACTAATTGTTTTTCCACGCAAAATCTAATCATTCTATCTCCACGGTCGTTTCTCGTTCCTAAACCAAACTTGCCAACGACATCTTCTTCACTACCTCTTCCAACCTTGGCATTGAAATCCCCCAATACAATGTTTATATCTTGGCTTCCTGTGAGTGATAATAAATAGTCTAGATCTGAATAAAAGCTTTCGACAACTTCATCGTCATATTGTTGTGTAGGTGCATATACCTGAATGATGTTTAAGTCTGTACGATTTGTTTTTATTTGTAACATTATTAATCTATCTGAGTATAGCACGATATTTTTTACTGATTTTGCGACATTTTGTTCTTAAAATAAATGCCACAGTAAAAAGTCTTTAGAGACTGAACAAGCTAAAAATGAATAAACATTTTAATAAAAAAAAGGATTTGCCCCTTAATCATACACAATTGGCACTACAAATGTAGTTAATTTACATTGTGATATTTGTTTTGTTAGTCTCTTTTCGTCTGTGCAGTTAATAACCAACTTTGTTTTTGCACGATTGATCATTTTTGACTGTTTACCGTGACAGATTTTACGTCAGTAGGTGACATTTACTAGCAACTCGACGGTAAGTAATCCAACTCGACGGTAAGTACTCCAACTCGACGGTAAGTAATTCACTTACCGTCGAGTTAAAAAATCTCTTAATTTTAATTTATTTTTTGAAAGAATAAAGAAAACTAACGAATTATTTATTAATATTGAAACTTATGGTACAATTTGTTAAATTATTTAATGAAATCCCACTTGTTTGGGCAAGCTTCTTCCCAAGCCCGTTCAATTTCTTCAAATTCACTTTCGCTCATATTTTAATTTATAATAATCAAAATTGTACTTAAAATGATTGACAACTAAATAAAAAATCAATTCTCCATTGTTGTTATGCACCCTAGTTACTACCTAACAACCAAAGTATCTATCTTGATAAAATGAATGAAACTAGTCAATATGACGAAAATGTTTAATTTTATAATTTATAATGGTATCAATCGTGCAAAAAACGTTATAAGCATGTCGAAAGTTAAGAGGATCGGTACGTATTTTCGGCTGCAATGCTATTCAAATGGGGATTCATTTTTTTCGAATCCTGAGAAAACTAATTAATATTTTTAAAAAATTTAAACGCAGAATGAAAGATTACGTTAATAGCGAGGGCCGAAAGTCCCTGAGAACTTCTATAATGTTTATTTTAATAAGTTACAGCGGTGAAAAACTAAGAGAAAATTTAGTGTGATTTTTAATTTTAAATATATCAATCAAAATAACAGTATTCGTTGGACAGTGAACAGGTGTGTATCGATATCGATAGCTGTGCCGGTGTCCTTGACTAGTGTTATTAATAAATTTGTGGGTAATTTATTTAAATATAGAAATAGGCCAGTCTACAAGTATAAGGTAGGATCTAAATATTTACTATTATGAGTGACTCGGGGGGTGGTGCTGAACCACCCCAGAGTAATACATCCTCAATGGATACGGAAGAAAAAACATATATAAATTTAAATCATAGGTATAAACCAAATGATTCAGGCCCTTACTATGTTTTTTGTGAGTCGATAGATAAACAGTTGACTCGTTTAACGGCAGTCCGCGTCGGTCACTATTTATTTAAGAATCAGTTTTTCAAACATGATGTACAAGACATAAAAGCTGTAGGTAGAAATAAGGTGAAGGTAATCTTTAAAACTTATACTTGCGCAAATTCTCTAGTCGATCACGAGCTTATTAAGAGCAATAAACTTGTCGCGTATATTCCATCATTTTTTGTCCAAAAAAAGGGAATAATCAGAGAATGTGATACGTTTTTGGAAGAAAAGTATATTTTGGAAAATATTGTTTCGGATAAAAAAGTTATCGAAGTAAAAAGGTTGAAAAGGAAAATAATCGATTCTGATAACGAAACAATTCTTGTTCCTCGCCAGATGGTAATATTAACTTTTGAAGGAAATAGCATTCCTAAGACTGTTAAATTAGACTTGGTTAGATTTAATGTTGAACAGTATAATATATACCCAGTTGTTCAGTGCTTTTTTTGCTTTCGGTTCGGCCATACTGCTCGGCAATGCAAATCAACAACAAATCGTTGCAAAAACTGTAGTCAAATACACGATAATAATGAAACATGTACTAACTCACTATTCTGTTTACATTGCAACTCCTCTGAACACAACTCTCTCTCTAAACAGTGTCCTACATTTAAACATCAGTACAAAATAAAATCAATCATGGCTTTTGAAAATACTACTTTTAAAGAGGCAGAAGCCATAGCTAATAATCCGTCATATGCCAAGATAACTACAAATAATAGATTCGATATTTTAAATACTATAGAAAATTTTCCCTCCTTAACTCCCAATGTCCATGAAGGCTCAAATCAAAATCAATCATATGTACCTGCTTTTAAAAGATCAGGAAACAAGCGTAAAGCTGTCTCTCCTACTGCGACCGAGAAACCTCTAACTTTTCCAAGATCTCACAAAACTAAAAATACCATATCCCAACCCATAATCCCCAATCCCTACCGGGACGAGTTTATGGCTTACAAAGAAAAAATAGAATGTAAAATAATTAATGAAATCCCAGCTTTGATAGAAAATATTATCAAGAAAATTAACCCTAAAATATTTTTACCTAATTTACAAAAAAATACAAAGGAAGAAATTGAAAAAATGTTAGGCAACCTAATAAATACTGAAAGTGATGGGGAATAATAGGACGTTTAGCATACTTCAGTGGAACTGTCAATCTATAAATAAACATAAACCTAGTTTACTTAGTTATCTTGAAAACAATGTAGTTGATGTCATTTTACTTAATGAAACATGGCTTTCTCAAAATAAAAATTTTGCTTTAACAGGTTATTACATTGTCAGAACTGATAGACCTGATGGTTTTGGTGGTGTAGCCATCCTCATATCAAATAATCTTTGTTTTACTGAGGTTAAAGTAACTGAAAACTTTAATAAAGGTATTGAAACGTGTGCAGTTTTTATAGAACAAATAAAACTAGTAGTTGTTTGCATTTATAAACCTCCTAAAGTAATAGTTACTTGTAGAGATTGGGAAAAACTTTTTAGTCAATTTAGCGGTAAGGTTTTTGTTGGTGGGGATTTCAATGGACACCACAGTAGGTGGGGTTCCTTGAAAGATTCCGCTCAGGGTAAGTGTATAGTGGACGCGTTAGATAACGGTAATTTAGTTTTGCTAAACGACGGTAGACCGACCAAAGTAACAAGACCCAATGAACTTCTATCAATGGTGGATCTGTCCCTCGTTACATCCAATCTAATTGGATACACTACATGGGATCCTGTCCCTGATACCCTGGGTTCAACTCACTTACCTATACTAATCAATATTGATCTTGAATATCAACCATGCACAATAATTCCTTCCTCTAAATGGAAAGAGTCTTCGGCAAACTGGAATATCTTTAAATATCATATAGAAAAAATATTGGCTGAAAATATATTTGATAATATCACTTCTGAGGATCGTTTTGACTTCCTTTTAAAGACAATTGACGATGCTGCCTCATATTCTATGAATATCAAAAACTCTTTTCAGCCAAAAACTAGAACTCCAGTCTGGTGGGATAATGAATGTAAAGATATGATAAATTCTCGGAAACTTGCATACAAAAATTACAAAAAAGTATCGACTTTTGAAAACTATATTAAATATAAACATATTCAAGCCAAAAGTAAACTTTTGTTTACAAACAAACAAAAAAATTCATGGATTAACTTTGTCAATACTTTAAACAAAAACACTCCCATCAGTAAAGTTTGGAATTTTATTAATAAACTAGCGAATAAAAATTATCACTCAAGAAGATATCCTCTATCAAATGAACTAATAGAACAGTTACTCGACAAATTTGCTCCGCCATATGTTGATCTTCCTATTCAGAATAACAGTCAAACTTATAAATACAATATTTTCGAGAAAAGTTTTGATATGGAAGAATTTGAGGCTGCACTCAAGTCTTCTAATTCCTCAGCTCCGGGGCGCGATCAAATTACTTATAACATTATATATGAATTACCTCTTATAGGTAAACAAAGTCTACTAACAGTTTTCAACGATTGGCTTTTCAATGGAAAATATGTAGATCATATGAAAGAAATAGTTATCTGTTTAATTCTCAAACCCAATAAAGATAAAACACTCTCCTCTTCTTATAGACCGATATCACTAATGTCTTGCATATGTAAGACATTCGAAAGACTGATTAAGACTAGGTTAGAATGGCTTATAGAACATTATAGTATTCTCCCAAGTACACAATATGGATTTAGGTCTGGTGTTGGAACACTTGATGCAATATCACATTTAGTCACAGACGTTCAAATGACGTTTTCCAGAAACAACTATCTTGCTTGTTTGTTTTTAGACCTAAAAGGGGCATATGATTCTGTTGATTTAACCATGTTGCATAAAAAACTTTATGATATGGGATTACCTCAAAATATAGCTTCTAATATTGTTCATCTTTATAATAATCGTGTTATATATATTAAAGATCATTTAAACCAACTACATGGTCCTAGAATAGCTCATACAGGTCTACCACAAGGATCAGTTTTAAGCCCGCTATTGTTCAACATATTTTCAGCAAGTATTCATGGCATTTTTGATAATTCAATTAATTGCATTCAATACGCCGATGACATATGCATCTATACAGAGCGTAACTCGTATACTGATTGCCTGGAGGCTCTGGACTTCATCATGCATAAGGTTAATAATTGGGTAACAAATCATGCGCTGACCATTTCCCCTGACAAATCAGCCATAATGATATTCACTAGACATAGGATTCGTACGCCTGACAAAATAAAACTGTCTGGATATGATATACCTATTGTCAAAGAATACAAATATCTTGGCATTCTTCTTGATCCGAAACTTTTATGGTCAAAACATGTTAAATATATAAAAAGCAGAAGTGAAAAAGGTATTAATATCCTTAAATGTGTCACTAATCGTAGATGGGGTGCTGACCCTAAAGTTGCACTGATGTTTTACAGAGCCTACGTGCGATCTATTGTAGACTATGGTTGCATTCTGTATGGTGCTGCCAGTAAAACACATTTATTGACTGTAGACCGCATTCAGTTCAAATGTCTAAGAATATGCTTGGGCACTATGAAGTCTACTCCTAGCCCTGTTCTACTTGCTGAAAGTAACGAAATGCCTCTTCAAAATCGTCGAGAAATGATGGCAATTAAACATATTTTGAAGTTAAGATTAAACAATAATAATCTACTTAGACAACTGTATGAGTTATCAACTGAAAATCTTTCAAATAATTATTGGCGCATAAAAAATTCTCCCCCACTTGCTGATGCTTTCTTAGAAACCTACGATTATTCTAACATCTATGGTAGGGAAAAAAGATTACCAATATATAGAGGTGATTTTCAGGTAATGTTAAATAAACCAAAAGTCATTATACCAAAGTTCACAGAATCTACAGAAATAAATTCTGTCTTACTTAAATCCATATTGAGTGACTATAATGATCACGTTATAATGTATACTGATGGTTCCAAAAAAGAGGATGGTGCCACAGGCTGTGCAGTTTACATTCCACATAAAAGCGAATCCTTGAAAATTAAACTTCCATCACATTGTTCAATATATACCGCTGAAGCGGTAGCAATAGAAAAAGCGTTAGATTGGTTAAATTCACACAAATTAAATAAAGCAGTTATATTATCAGATTCATTATCGGTCATTAAAGAATTAAACTCAAATATGACACAACATAAAAGAAATAGTATTCTGTGTGCCATCAAAAATAAAATATATAATAAAGATATTACAGTTATTTGGGTAAAAAGTCATACCGGCATCAAGGGAAATGTAATGGTGGACCAGCTTGCTAAAGATGCTACCCATGCTGGATTATATTTACCTATATTCACACTGGATGACTTACAGCTACATTATAATAACACAACTTTAATAAAATGGAAAGAAAAATGGAAAAAAATAGCAGCGAACTCAAATAATCAGTACTATACTATCCACCCTACCTTACCACAAGATATTTCCTATATTTTTAAATACGCAATGTCGAAGAAGACTACAGCGACAATAACTCGTCTGAAAACCAATCACGGCGCGTTCCCAGCTCACTTAGCTAAGTTAAATATTATCCCTTCTGGGTTATGCTTATGTGATAATATATCACAATGTGACATCAACCATATTCTTTTCAAGTGCGGTAAACATAAGTCTGAAACAGATCAGCTCTATTTAAAATTAACAGATCTTAAAATTCAGACTCCCATAAACATCACCCATTTACTTTCTTTAGACGGTAGAGAAATATTTGAGCTAATATGTAACTTTCTTTTTAAAGTTGGATATATTATTTAAAAACCAATAACCTTTACTACCATTCTGTGGCTAAAGGACTAGCTTCCAAGCCAACTCTTCAAACACACACACACACACTCAATCAAAATAAACTTTTTATTTATTCTAAGGGACTTTCGGCCCTCGGTTATAATCTAGTCTTTCATTCTGCGTTTAAATTTTTCAAAAATATTTATTGGTTTTTTCAGGATTCGAAAAAAATTAACACAATGCCGTGGTAATATTTTCCAAATCTATCTTTGTCTTACAACGCACTCAGCCGAATATAATATTGTCAGACACTGACAATCAGTGACAATTCTAAAAATTTGACATTGCATCGGGAATATGTTGAGTTATTGATTCAATATTATTGATATACAGTGCTAGTCAAAAGTCCGTACCCCCCTTCGTATCTTTTGAACGGTTATACTTATAATAGTGAAATTAGGAGAGAGGAAATAAACGGATGTAGGCTTCTTAACCAATCATGACAGGTGTCGTAATAGTGACAGATGACGTTACAGCGCCACTATGACAGATAATTTTAAATGGGAACTTATGGCAAGTGATACCTCGTTTGAAAGGTATTGAAAATACCTATTCAGTCATACTAATTTTGTTTGAGTTTAAGCTCATTTTGATGAATAAATGAAATAATATAAAATTGTAGTTTCGCATTTAATTAATAAAAATTCAAACCTCCGCCTATGATTACTTGTCAAAAAGGTTGACGTTGACGTAAAAACTACTAGAGAACTGAAAAATGTCAACTTTTTTGACAAAAAAACCATAGGCGGACATTTGAATTTTTATTAGTTAAATACGAAACTACAATGTTATATTTATTTAATTTATTCACCAAAATCAAAATCAACTTAAACCCAAAAAAAATAGTATGACTGGATAGGTATTTTCAATACCTTTCAAACGAGGTATCACTTGCCATAAGGTCCCATTTAAAATTATCTGTCATAGTGGCGCTGTAACGTCATCTGTCACTATTACGTCACCTGTCATGACTAGTTAAGAAGCGTATATCCGTTTATTTCCTCCCTCCAAATTCCACTATGATAGGTATAACCGTTCAAAACATACGGGGGGGGGGGGTACGGACTTTTGACTAGCACTGTATAGTGTATTTGATAAATAATTGATTTAAGACGTGAACTTAATAAAAAGTTATTTATTGTGTGTTATTTGTGGAAGATCCAAGCAGAGAATACATCAGGATAATATAATCTATGATCCAAGTATTTTGTTGTTAAAGATGTTCAAAATTGTAAGCGCTCCATAACAATATATTATTAAAAAATCACTTTAACACTTTTCCTCTTTTCTCGATTGAGTATTAGTCTTTGTTGTACAAATAAATTATTACAATCACGGAATACATAGGTAGTGAAAAAATTATCACATTTATTAACTGAATTAATAATTTGCAATTATAAAAATAACAGTTATCCAAGAACACTCAAAACCCATCTCTTTAAATTAATGATGACATTTTCAAGTAGAATGACATTCTAGTAATGTTTACATATCCATACCAGTGTGAATTTTACTACAAGTAATTTGCCGTGTAAAGACAGAAAAAGTAGGGATACACGTAAAATATTTGCGAATTATGTACCCATAGCCTTAAGGGTAACGGATCTCAGACAATAATTAAATACTTAAACAATTGTCTTCGATCGGTATAAAACCCTTACCGTTTTCCATACTTAATATACTATTTTGTCATATATTTTTTGTATTTTTTATTGCATTGCACTAAAATAAAATAAAATAAAATAAGCTACTTCTGACTTCTCTCACACACACTTTTGATTTGTGTGAGAGGAAAATCTGAACACCTAGGCAACAAAGTCACATATTTGGATTATCATGCGAGTTTGAAATCAAGGAAGACACTTGGGCCCAATGTTACAATCAAACATCACATTGTACACTGCATATTTCTTGTACTGATATGTAAGTACTAGGGAGCAGATTTTATGCTAAATGCATATTGCATGCATATTTCGCATATTTGAGAACTTTACTAAATTTTGCATATTTTTAAAGAAACATGCATATTTTGTGCCTATTTAAAAACATTTAAGTCCAAAAAAAATTTTAATTTTTTAATTCGACACTAAGTTAATATTTCCCCGCACAGGATGTTCTATTAAGGGGGGGTTATGGTTTGAAATCAACAAATCAAGCACATTTTTGTGAATTTTTTTCAAAGCTATGGTACAATTATTTGTTTTTAAATTAAATATGCATATTAATTACAATTCAAAGAATATTTAGAAAAAAATTCAATCCAAAATATTGAAAATTAAGCCATTGGTGACAAATTTTGACAGGCAGCTCACAAAAAAATGGATTTTGCGGTGGACATCAGAACTCGACACTCGATCATACGAAACAAAAAGTTCAAAAGATTTAATTAGCTTATGAGTTTCACGAGGTCACAACGTCGAGTTTTTTTATTTTTAATGATTTTTGAATTTTCGGTATCACTCAGAAATAAAAGAAATGAAATTTTTGGTAAAAATTTTGGGAAAATCAACAGATTTATTATTGTTGAAAAAAAATAAGAAAAAAAAGAAAAATATCTCGACGTTGTTACCTCATGAAATGTCTAAATAAAATCTGTGCAAAATATCGGGTAGATCGGCCGAGTAGTTTTTCAGTTACAATGTCCACCGCAGTTGAAAAAGCAGTTTTGAGAAAAATGCGTTTAAAGTTTTGACAACTGCATCTTCATCTTCTTATTTGTCTGCCAAATCGTAAAGTGATGCACATTGGAATATGTTTTTTGAATCGAGGAGTAATCTACAAAAGAGAAGGCGAACAGTTGTTTAACGTTTCTCACTACGCTCAAGCGTGCTGGCGAGAAGTCGCGGCAAAGCGAGTCGAAGGTAAGGATATTCAACACCCTGTATCTCTGGTAATTTTACTCCGATTGTTTTGAAATTTTCAGAGAGTATTTTTGAAATTATGCACTTTTATTTGAAATAATAAAAAAAAAATTTAATATTTCAAACCATACCCCACCCTTAATTCGAGAACTACCTGAAGAGGGACGGCTCATTCACTGCCTTTTTTCTTAGAAAATACCCGATCTTTGCACAAAGTACTTAAGTATAGTACGCTGTTATCCCTCTTTATACTGTGCCGTTATAAAATGATTGTAGGATGTTAAAAAATGATGAATAATGGTTTACCGGGAAATCCGAATTTTATTTACTTTTATTAATTGTACAATTTGTATCCCGATTTAGCAGGTACCTATAATTCTGGTGATTCTTTTAAATCCCCTATTGTTAAGAGAACTTGTTTGAGAATATTGTTTTACGATTTTCTAACGGAAATTGAAATAATCATGCTTTAGATCAGATCCCGCCTTTAAAGGGCTTTAAAACTTTTGAGGACATATGCGAAATTTTTAATGGAAATTTTGAAATTGATTTTGGTTCAGAATTTTCGGCTTTAACAAATTATTTTAAATACGCCCCGATTACTTCTGTTGATGTTGAAAGGCGTTTTCCAAGTTATAAAAATATTTTATCTGATTCTATCTGAAATATTCTATCTGAAAATGTTTCCTCGTAAAAAATTTGGAAAAACACATTGTAGTGAATTATAATCGAAGATATAATATAGTAATATTGTTGTTTTATTTTAAATAGGTAACTGTTGCTATCAGTTTTTGTAAAAAATGTGAATAAATTGCATATATAAAAAATAATGATTTTATTTGAAAGATAATAATTAAATAAGATTGCCGCCCCCTAGAATACAATAGAACAGACAATTTGTGGATTCTCGAAATGCGCATTTTTTAAATTTTTGTGCATATCTTGCGCATATTTCGTAATTTTTTACTGCATATATATGCGCATATTTCATCAAAATTGATCGCATATAAATCCGCTCCCTAGTAAGTACCAATAATATCATTATTAATATTTTATATAATATCATATACTGACTATAAAACAGTTTACATCAGAGTAGTACTGGACTATTGGAACACCATTGTGAAACTTTCTATAACTTGTTTATTGTTAGATATATAACTTAACATAGGACAACTGTTGTATTTTGTAACAGCTTATTCATTTTTAGCTTGTTCGCTTTCTAAAGGGCCTAATGATGGCGTATAAACTGTAAATGCCGAAACCGGTCGCCCGATAACTGTTTAAATAAAAACTTTCAATAAGATTCTGAGCATTAGACTTTTTATATCCTAACATTTACACAATGTGCTCATATCAGCAACTTGTTCATCATTTTAAATTTCTGACTCTATTAGTCCCCGCATTGCAACTGACGTGATGGTAGTAGGCGCCTAGTGGCATCTGCTAAATAAATGTCAAAGTTTTCTACCTAATAAACTATTTAAAAAATCAACTAAAAAGGGGTAGTTCCCTGGGTTGGCTGTATACCTTATAGTTAAATAAACTGGAACATGAAGTATAAACCACTTCTATGTAAAAGGTATATTTACTAAAAAATTTTAGAATCCCAATGGATTCAATAAAATGAGTTCATCAGAACGTTTTCAAACCTATCGGTCCATCATCAGTGAATCTAAAATCAAATAAGTAATCCCACTATTAAAATTGAAAAGATGGTTGAAATTGTGAAAGTTAAAAATGTGGTTATGATTACTTACTTGAATACTTACAAAATAGCCCCAGAACCAAACAATGGTTGTGATTATAAATAGATCTACATTATGTTAATGGGATTACTTATTTGATTTTAGATTCACTGATGATGGACCGATAGGTTTGAAAACGTTCTGATGAACTCATTTTATTGAATCCATTGGGATTCTAAAAATGTTTAGTAAATATACCTTTTACATAAAAGTGGTTTTTACTTTATTTAAAAAATATTTAAAATAATATGAAATTGAAAACTTATTGGGCCATTTTCCTGGTAACACCTCCACGGCTTTTAAAAATTGCAAGCCAGATGGATGCTTAAGCAAAGAAGAAAAGAGGGAATTGTAAAATTTGCAATTCACAACCCCGTCTGTTCAGCGTGGTAAATTCCAACGAAAAATGGACCCATGTTACTCAATAGGAGTAATACTAATAGAAAATAAAATTGTACACATTTTTTAGTATATTATTGAAATATTATTTGTATTTTAAATATTATTGTCTAACCCCGTGAGGATCACGGGGCACTCAAGAAAAATATCCCCAAAATTTTCTTCCTCATTGTCATAAAGCATCATTCAGCCTATACTTGTCCACTGCTGAACATAGGCTTCCCATAGTTTACCCCACAAATCCCTGTCCTGAGCCGCTTATATCCAATTTTGTTATATCTGCTACGGATCATCTGTCCATCCTGTTGGTTGTCCTCTATTTCGAAAGGCGTCTTGTCTAAGTCTCCACCCAATAATACGCTTTTGTCCATCTGCCCTCTTCCTTTCTCGCGACGTGTTGTGTCCAGTTTCATTTTAAGGTCGATATTATTTTGATTGAGTCGGTTACCCCCGATCTACGACGCAATTCTGTGTTGGTTAATCGGTATCTCAGGGTTAACTCCAACATGTACCGTTCCATTCCCCCTGTGCTGCTCGAATCTTGTTTGCGGACGGCTTAGTGACCGTTAGCGTTTCCATACAATAGGTTAGAACCGGTAGCACATATTGATCAAAGACTTTTCTCTTTAAGCAGATGGAAAGAGCTGATTTTTAAACATCCCTTAGCTTTCCATAAGCCGCCCAAGTCAACCCTATTCTACGTATTAGTTCATTGGTCTGGTTATCTCTACTTAAGCGAATTTCTTGTGCCAGATATTTATATGCTGATTTTTGGTTCTATACTTGTTCCAGGTATTGTTCCATTGTCATAAAAGGCGACTAATAAATAACGACATAGTCTGTTCTTAATTTTCGACCACTAATTCTTGCGAGATACGAGTGTTTGGGAACAGTAGTTGACGCGCCCACTTGCGGTCATATACCCATAGCTTAAGACAACTGACATTTCCTCTCCTCTTCCCCATTCCCTTTCTCTCTGTACCGCCAGCCCTGGCGGAAGTTTAAATAGAAGATCTTCTGGCCTTCACAGCCAACACATGGTTATTTCGACACGATAAGATCTAATAGACATATCTACTGTACACGCCGAGTACAATCAATAAAAGGTAACATCCTTCATAGTTTCCTCTAAATATAACTATATTCCACAACCTGCAAAAACCAGCCGCAAAAAAGAAAGTAAAAAGATATGAATGACAAAGCTGCAACTAGTGGAATTGAGGTAGAAATAATCCATCCTAAGTGCCCACTATAGCTTAAAAATAATAGTAGTCTTAAGATGATACAGAAAGCCATCCTACAAGCCGTCCAGCATCTGCTTGAAGTGAAGATGGAATAAAAGTTAAATTCTACAGCTGCTCACATCGGTCTGGATGGCTTACAGGATGTGTTACTGAATGATTTATCGGATAAGAAGGAGCAGAACTTAAGACTATCGCATGAACTGGCCTCATCATCATCAACCCGTGCGCGTCTACGGCTGGATAAAGGTTTCTCTCAGCTCTTTCTAGCTCTCTCTGTTTTGTGCGGCTTGCATCCAGTTTCCGACAACTTGCTTGAAATCATCAGCCTATCTGGTTAGTGGGCGTCCTCTGCTCCGTAGTGCTTCTTCTCGCGGCCTCCACTCGACAATACGTTTTGTCCATCGGTTGTCTGACAATCTGGTGACGTATCCTGCCCAAATTGACTTAAGCGACACGATATTTTTTCGATAGCGTCTGTTGTTTTTGTTCTACGGCGTATTTCTTCGTTTGGGATTTGATCTCTCAGGGAGACACCCAACATCTGGCGCTCCATAGCCCTCTGAGTTACACGAATCTTGTCATACTCTGGCGACGTGTCCTGTCCAATTCTTCTTTAACGACGCAATTCTTTCGACAGCGTCTCTTGTTTTTGTTATACGACGTATTTCTTCTTTTCGGACAAGGTCTCTCAAGGCGCTAGATCCTACATCTGGCGCTCCATTGCCTCTGAGTTACGCGAATATTGTTTACTACCTTTTTTGTTAGTGTCAATGTTTCGGCTCGATGAGTAAGTACAGGCAACACACACTGGTTAGAGATTTTCCTTTTGAGGCATATGTGCAAGTCCGATTTAAATACTTACATAGTTCAGTTTACCAAACGCTGCCTGCTCAGGCTAATCCTAGCCGACATGGGAGCTCGCACGTCTGGTTATCTCTTCCTAACCGAATTTCATGTCCCAGGTGCTTAGCAGATGCAGTTTGCTCAATATCCATTCCATCAACAACAATATTACGATTTAGCACCAGATTTGCGTCTTGTTAATATTAATCTTTAGTCGCACCTCTAAGGAAGCGTGATATAATTTGTTCAACATTATTATTGCATCATCCATACGAGATGCATGGATAAGGACGATGTCATCTGCGAATCTCAAATGACTGAGCTTCTGTCCATTAATGTTGATACCATATTCGTTTAGATCTGCCTTCTTAAAAGTGCGTTCTAAAAGGTTTTTGAATAGCTTTGGTGAGATGGTGTCTCCCTACCGTACTCCTCGCTGTATACAGAATGTATTTGGTTGTTGTTCAGACAGTCTTACGCTATCCGTTGCCTTTTGGTAGATATATTTGATCATGTTAATGTGACCATGGTCTATTCGGCATTCTGTCAATTATTTTAACATTTTCTGCTGGCTTATGGTATCGAATGCTTTCTCGTAGTCCACGAATATCAGTGCCAATGGTTTGTTGTATTCTGCAGATGGTTTTTTGTATTAGGTTTTTTATTATTAGTGAATGGTCGTTAGTGCTATATCCAAATCTACATCCAGCTTGTTCTCTAGGTTGATAGAAGTCTAACTTAGCCTCCAGTCTTTTTTTGATAATTTTTGTGAAAAGTTTATATATGTGTGATAGCAAACTGATAGGACGGTAGTTTTTTAAATCTGTTATGTCACCCTTCTTGTGTAATAAAACAATGACTGCATTGTCCCATTAAGAAGGAGTTTTTCCTTGGTAAATTCATTTGGTGAAAAGTTTGGTCAAAGTCTGGATAATTTTATTTCCCCCTTGTTTGATTGCCTCGATCACTATTCCGTTATCGCCAGGGGATTTACTATTTTTCATTTCTGAAAGTGCTTTTAACTTCGTGTGGTGTTACTTCTGGCATCAATTCTGATCCCCGGTTTTTGATTTTGGGCAGAAGCTGATCTTTCCTTTCGTTTAACGAACTGGCCACAACAATACTCAAATATGTACTGCATACATACCTAATGAAGGAAAAATACCTTCCGTGTCTACTTAAAAAAAAAATCAACAGACTAAGCAAGATTATTGGTGACCTGAGGATGAAGGACTGGGAAGTGCTCCACTGCTTTTCATTCATCTATATATAACGGCCTTAAAAGAATTAGACTTCAGGCCCTTCTTTGGTTTTGGCCAGATTATCGTCAAACCAATCGTCAGAAGCAAGGGGTAAATAGTAAAACTCTCCAAACTCTCTGGAAAGTTTAAGTAGACCGGCCAAAGAGAAAAAGAAAACATCCTTTTCATCACAGAGCCAACCACCGGGAAAGCGCAAGGGGACGCAACAGAAAATTTACTAGAGACAAAGGTAAAAGTGGAGCCGACAAAGATGGCTTCAAGAAAGGGTCTAAGGAGAAAGGTTGTAATGATATGCTGATATTCTGAACACGCCTCGACACTGGGAACCGAGCGATTCTCGCAATTCGCGCAGATGCCCCCACCGAGTTCCACCTCTCCGAGACAACACCGGCACACGGATATTTAAGAAGGTCGCAAGCAGAAATTATTCAGTCCTGAACGACCGTTCTGGGCTCCATAACCAGCCAAGCGAAGTGAGCGAGGCAGGCCGACCTGAGTCGCGACGTGCACTGTTTTGAGGTGATTCGTAAACTTAGGCAGGCCAACTCGAGACGAGACGCAAGGTGTACCGAAGTGAGGTAATTTGCGACTCGTAATTCAACGGAGTCAAGCATAGTGAGCGAGCCCCGATAAATATATATTTGAATACCGCTGTTAATTTTGTTCTTCCGTTACAGACGCCCATCCGGAGGACTTCGCTAGGACGAAATAAAATATTAAATTATTATTTTGCCTTATATTGTACATAATTTAGAATTAATAGATTTGCTTTGTTTTCAACCTGTGTTTTACTGTCTGTCGTCCTGAAAGAACTACCCGTTACAAATTTGGCGCCCGAGCAAAAATTAGAATATACGCAAGTAAACGTCGTTACTCGACGCCCGGATAATACCAAGAATGCCGACAGATAAAGACACAGACTCAGTATCAGGTGCCACGACGGGTACGTCATGAATAAATCGTCTTTCCAAAGAGGACTTACAGCGCGACGCCGAAAGGTGCGGATTGGATTCCAAAGGAACCGTCGACGAGTTAAGGTTAAGACTCAGAACCTTTTATAAGGATCGCGGGGAGCCGACAGGAACAATCCCAAAAATCAATACTTCCAAGGAAGCCGAACCAGACACACTGACCCAAGAAATTTCATTAATCAGAAACCAGTTACAAGACTTAACAATGACAAAAAAAATGAGGCAATCAGATTTGCTAAATCAAGTACGGAGGTGGAACACACACTTCGACAAGAAACTTTCGGATGCAGTAGACTTCATAGAAAGGATAGACGAATTAAGCCTAGCCTACGAGGTCGATACGCAAGATCTGCTAAAAGCATTACCAGAATTGTTAGGAAACCGTGCATTGTTATGGTACCGAAACAACAACAGAAATTGGGATTCATGGACCGACTTCGTCAAAGATTTTAAGAAAGCTTTCTATCCCAGAGAATATTTACTACAGCTAGAAGAGCAGAGCAGAAACAGGAAGCAAAGGAAAAACGAACTAGTGGATAGATACATCATGGATATTCAAACATTAATCAGACGAGTGGGATCTTTTTCAAGAAACCAAGAACTTCACAGGATATATAAAAATATGCTACCAGAATATAAGCTTAATGCTCGCCGCCGGGATTTCGAAAACTTATCGGGATTGCCAGAATTGGCCCAAGAATACGAAACTTTGGAAGACGAAAGGACCCGAGAAAATCAGAATTTTCACGGATATTGGAGACGTGCAGACCCTACAGAATACGATGCCAAAAGGACATGCTTCCGGTGCAAGATGCCAGGTCACTTCCGGGGGAATTGTAAAAACCCATGGAAAAAGTTTTGTTCGCGATGCGGCAAAGAAGGAGTCTACAGCAGTGACTGCTCTTCCAGACGTCAGGGAAACGAATAACAGACAGGAGAAACAAGGAGTCGTCCCAGTCTAAAGAGCAAGATTCGACTCCGCTCGTTCTAGCAGTTACACAACAAGCAAGCAACGACATGCGACTGTTCGCATCACTGAAAATCGGACAAAGTTCCTACAAAGCATTAATTGACACAGAGACCACCAAAAATTACGCCGGAGATAGAATAGGGCAGATATTCAAACACTCCCTACATAGCTATAACGGAAGAACTAGACTCGCAAACGGATCTTCAATGGAGCTCAACCAGAAGTTAACAATTGACTGCGAAATCGAAAATATACAAACAGGACAAACATTTATAATAATGCCAGGGTTAACGGAAGATGCAATACTAGGAGTGGAATTCCTCAGGGAACATTCGATCGAACTTAAGTTCGGTAGGGATACGTCCAAACAGTACGGACAACATCAAGAGGAAACATGTAACACTTTAAAAGACTCCACTCAAAATACAGCGCTAGAAAAGTTTCTAAGAAAAGAACTTAGGGAATTCGAGAAGTTAGCAGGTCCCACCAACTTAATAAAGCACGAAATAAAATTGAAGAAAAGGTGCGATCCCGTTAAACAGCCGTATAGGCGGCACAATCCCGCAATGTTGCAAATCATCAACCAAGAGATGGATAAAATGTTGAAAGAAGGAACTATCGAACCCTCCGCAAGTGGTTGGAGCTCACCGATTGTACTAGTTAGAAAAAAGATAACTCGTACAGATTTTGCATTGACTTTAGAAAAGTCAACGAACTATCAGAAAAGGACGCGTATCCGTTACCTCGAATATCAGAAATTTTGGATAGACTTAAGGAAGCGAATTTCATCTCAACCCTCGATTTGAAGTAAGGATATTTTCAAATACCCCTGGAAGAAGCAAGCCGCCCAGTAACAGCATTTAGCATGCCAGGAAAAGGTCATTTTCAATTCAGAACTACCCCGTTTGGACTGCACTCCGCCGGTGCAACTTTCCAACGCTGCTAGACAAAGTAATACCGCCCGATGTAGAATTCGCGTGCGCATACTTGGATGATATCGTGGTAATATCGAAGACATTCCAAGAGCATTTACATCACCTACAAGAGGTCTTCCGAAGACTAAAAGAAGCCAGTTTACAACTTAACGTCTAAAAATGTACATTCTGCCAGCCAGAACTCAAATATTTAGGACACGTTGTGGGAGCAGAAGGAATAAAAACTGACCCGGATAAGACCAGCGCTATAACCGAACTTGCAGCACCTAGAAATGTACGTCAGCTCCGTCCCTTTTTAGAAATAACCTCATGGTATCGGCGATTCATAGAGAACTATTCGACAATAGCAGGACCACTAAACATGCTTCTAAAGAAGAAGATAAAATGGAAATGGACGGATAAGCAGGAAAACGCGTTTAAGGAACTCAAAGCAAAACTTACGACGGCTCCAGTATTAGCGTGTCCTAATTTCTCAAAAACGTTCTACCTACAGACAGATGGATCAAACTGCGGACTTGGAGTTGCGCTAACACAAAAATACGATGGCCAAGATAAGGTAATCGCATACGCTAGTCGAACCCTCACACCAGCCGAGACAAAATATTCCACAACGGAAAAAGAATGTCTATCCATAGTGTACGGGATAAAGCAAATGAAGCCATACATAGAAGGGTACAACTTCAAGGTTATACCGGATCATCAATCTCTCAAATGGCTGAAGAACCTCAAAAACCCGTCAGGTCGATTAGCCAGATGGAGTTTAGAACTGCAGCAGTGCGATTTCGAGGTCATATATAGAAAGGGAGTTCTGAACAAGGTAGCAGATGCTTTATCACGGCAACCACAAGAAATCCTTAATGAAGAACCAGAGCTGGAGTTGTTAGCATCGGAACTAGGATCATGCGATTGGTACCATAATTTTTATAGGAATGTGCTCCAAGACCCAGGCAATTTCCCGGATTTACAGATATCAAACGAGAAACTATATAAACACATTTGAAGCAGCCGCAATTTAGCCGACCCAGAATTTAACATCCCATGGAAATTATGCGTACCAAGTTATAAAAGGAAAGAGATTTTGAAAAAAAAAACATGACTCGAACACAACAGGCCATTTAGGAATTGCAAAAACAATTTGTCGAATAGCACAGACATACTATTGGCCTAAGATGTTCAAACAAATTGCAGACTACATTAGAAACTGTATGAAGTACCTCCAGTATAAACCCTCTCAAATGCAACCAGCCGGGAAAATGCAACCGTCCGCTGTAGAAAAGCCTTGACATACTGTCTCAATTGATTTAGTGGGACCATTCCCAAGATCTACAAAGGGAAACGCTTTCCTGATAGTCGTGCAAGACCGGTTTACCAAATGGGTCGTCGCCCAACCAATAAAAGCAGGAATTCTGCTATGCCATAAATTCGTCAAAACACGATTTGACAGGATTTTCACCAGCGCTTCTCAATTTTGGAAGAGAATTAGACACAACGGATGTGACAAACGACCAGGGTATACAGGGGTACGCAGAAAACTTAAGAAAGTTAGAAGCGTTAAGGGAATTGGCAAAAGTACACATGGAACACGCTTTCGAGGACCAAAAGAAACATTACGATTTAAGGCGAAGAGACTGGCGGCCACATCCAGGAGACCGTGTCATGAAAAAGGAACACTATCTATCATCGGCTAGCGAAGCGTTCACCAGCAAGTTAGCGCCAAAGTACTCGGGACCATACATAGTAACATCCGTGATATCTCCAGTAATCGTAAAACTGAAATTTGCCGATAGCAGTAGCCGCAAGCAGATGACGGCGAATGTAAAAGATTTAAAGCCGTGGGTGGGAGAAGAAATCTCGGACGAGCCCCCAGAGGAATAGATGGGATCAAACGACTGTAGACAAAAAAAAAGGTATGTAACTTCTTTTTTTTTCGAAGAAGAGAGGGTGTAATGATATGCTGATATGCTGAACACGCCTCGACACTGGGAACCGAGCGATTCTCTCAATTCGCGCAGATGCCCCCACCGAGTTACACCTCTCCGAGACAACACCGGCACACGGATATTTAAGAAGGTCGCAAGCAGAAATCAGTCAGTCCTGAACGACCGTTCTGGGCTCCATAACCAGCCAAGCGAAGTGAGCAAGGCAGGCCGACCTGAGTCGCGACGTGCACTGTTTTGAGATGATTCGTAAACTTAGGCAGGCCAACTCGAGATGAGACGCAAGGTGTACCGAAGTGAGGTAATTTGCGACTTGTAATTCAACGGAGGCAAGCGTAGTGAGCGAGCCCTGATAAATATATATTTGAATACCGCTGTTAATTTTGTTCTTCTGTTACAGACGCCCATCCGGAGGAGGACTTCGCTGGGACGAAATAGAATATTAAATTATTATTTTGCCTTATATTGTACATAATTTAGAATTAATAGATTTGCTTTGTTTTCAACCTGTGTTTTACTGTCTGTCGTCCTGAAAGAACTACCCGTTACAAATTTGGCGCTTGAGCAAAAATTAGAATATACGCAAATAAACGTCGTTACTCGACGCCCGGATAATACCAAGAATGCCGACAGATAAAGACACAGACTCAGTATCAGGTGCCACGACGGGTACGTCATGGATAAATCGTCTTTCCAAAGAGAACTTACAGCGCGACGCTGAAAGGTGCGGATTGGATTCCAAAGGAACCGTCGACGAGTTAAGGTTAAGACTCAGAACCTTTTATAAGGATCGCGGGGAGCCGACAGGAACAATCCCAAAAATCAATACTTCCAAGGAAGCCGAACCAGACACACTGACCCAAGAAATTTCATTAATCAGAAACCAATTACAAGACTTAACAATGACAAAAAAAAATGAGGCAATCAGATTTGCTAAATCAAGTACGGAGGTGGAACACACACTTCGACAAGAAACATTCGGATGCAGTAGACTTCATAGAAAGGATAGACGAATTAAGCCTAGCCTACGAGGTCGATACGCAAGATCTGCTAAAAGCATTACCAGAATTGTTAGGAAACCGTGCATTGTTATGGTACCGAAACAACAACAGAAATTGGGATTCATGGACCGACTTCGTCAAAGATTTTAAGAAAGCTTTCTATCCCAGAGAATATTTACTACAGCTAGAAGAGCAGAGCAGAAACAGGAAGCAAAGGAAAAACGAACTAGTGGATAGATACATCATGGATATTCAAACATTAATCAGACGAGTGGGATCTTTTTCAAGAAACCAAGAACTTCACAGGATATATAAAAATATGCTACCAGAATATAAGCTTAATGCTCGCCGCCGGGATTTCGAAAACTTATCGGGATTGCAAGAATTGGCCCAAGAATACGAAACTTTGGAAGACGAAAGGACCCGAGAAAATCAGAATTTTCACGGAAATTGGAGACGTGCAGGCCCTACAGAATACGATGCCAAAAGGACATGCTTCCGGTGCAAGATGCCAGGTCACTTCCGGAGGAATTGTAAAAACCCATGGAAAAAGTTTTGGAACCCGTGGAAACGAATAACAGACTGGAGAAACGTTGAGTCGTCCCAGTCTGAGGAGCAAGATTCGACTCCGCTCGTTCTAGCCGTTACACAACAAGCAAGCAACGACATGCGACTGTTCGCATCACTGAAAATCGGACAAAGTTCCTACAAAGCATTAATTGGCACAGAGACCACCAAAAATTACGCCGGAGATAGAATAGCGCAGATATTCAAACACTCCCTACATAGCTATAACGGAAGAACTAGACTACCAAACGGATCTTCAATGGAGCTCAACCAGAAGTTAACAATTGACTGCGAGATCGAAAATTTACAAACAAGACAAACATTTATAATAATGCCAGGGTTAACGGAAGATGCAATACTAGGAGTGGAATTCCTCAGGAAACATTCGATCGAACTTAAGTTCGATAGGGATACATCCAAACAGTACGGACAACATCAAGAGGAAACATGTAACACTTTAAAAGACTCCACTCAAAATACAGCGCTAGAAAGGTTCCCAAGAAAAGAACTTAGGGAATTCGAGAAGTTAGCAAGTACTACCAACTTAATAAAGCACGAAATAAAATTGAAGAAAAGGTGCGATCCCATCAAACAGCCGTATAGGCGGCACAATCCCGTAATGTTGCAGATCATCAACCAAGAGATGGATAAAATGTTGAAAGAAGGAACTATCGAACCCTCCGCAAGTGGTTGGAGCTCACCGACTGTACTAGTTAGAAAAAAAGATTACTCGTACAGATTTTGCATTGACTTTAGAAAAGTCCACGAACTATCAGAAAAGGACGCGTATCCGTTTCCTCGAATATCAGAAATTTTGGATAGACTTAAGGAAGCAAATTTCATCTCAACCCTCTATTTAAAGCAAGGATATTTTCAAATACCCCTGGAAGAAGCAAGCCGCCCAGTAACAGCATTTAGCGTGCCCGGAAAAGGTCATTTTCAATTAAGAACTACCCCGTTTGGACTGCACTCCGCCGGAACAACTTTCCAACGACTGCTAGACAAAGTAATACCGCCCGATGTAGAATTCGCGTTCGCATACTTGGATGATATCGTGGTAATATCGAAGACATTCCAAGAGCATTTACATCACCTACAAGAGGTCTTCCGAAGACTAAAAGAAGCCAGTTTACAACTTAACGTCTAAAAATGTACATTCTGCCAGCCAGATCTCAAATATTTAGGACACGTTGTGGGAGCAGAAGGAATAAAAACTGACCCGGAGAAGACCAGCGCTATATCCGAACTTGCAGCACCTAGAAATGTAAGTCAGCTCCGTCGCTTTTTAGGAATAACCTCATGGTATCGGCGATTCATAGAGAACTATTCGACAATAGCAGGACCACTAAACATGCTTCTAAAGAAGAAGATAAGATGGAAATGGACGGATAAGCAGGAAAACGCGTTTAAGGAACTCAAAGCACAAATTATGACGGCTCCAGTATTAGCGTGACCCGATTTCTCAAAAACGTTCTACCTACAGACAGATGCATCAAACTGCGGACTTAGAGTTGCGCTACAAAAATACGACGGCCAAGATAAGATAAGGTAATCGCATACGCTGGTCGAACCCTCACACCAGCCGAGACAAAATATTCCACAACGGAAAAATAATGTATATCCATAGTGTACGGGATAAAGCAAATGAAGCCATACATAGAAGGGTACAACTTCAAGGTTTTATCGGATCATCAATCTCTCAAATGGCTGACGAATCTCAAAAACCCGTCAGGTCGATTAGCCAGATGGAGTTTAGAACTGCAGCAGTGCGATTTCGAGGTCATATATAGAAAGGGAGTTCTGAAAAAGGTAGCAGATGCTTTATCACGGCAACCACAAGAAACCCTTAATGAAGAACCAGAGCTGGAGTTGTTAGCATCGGAACTAGAATCATGAGATTGGTACGATAATTTATATAGGAATGTGCTCCAAAACCCAGGACATTTCCCGGATTTACAGATATCAAACGAGAAACTATATAAACACATTTGAAGCAGCCGCAATTTAGCCGACCCAGAATTTAACATCCCATGGAAATTATGCGTACCAAGTTATAAAAGGAAAGAGATTTTGAAAAAAAAGACGACTCAACCACAGCAGGCCATTCAGGAATTGCAAAAACAATTTGCCGAATAGCGCAGAAGTACTATTGGCCTAAGATGTTCAAACAAATTGCAGACTACGTTAGAACCTGTACGAAGTGCCTCCAATATAAACCGTCTCAAATGCAACCAGCCGGGAAAATGCAACCGTCCGCTGTAGAAAAGCCTTGGCATACTGTCTCAATTGATTTAGTGGGACCATTCGCAAGATCTACAAAGGGAAACGCTTTCCTGATAGTCTTGCAAGACCTGTTTACCAAATGGGTCGTCGCCCAACCAACAAAAGCAGCGTCTACGAACTCCCTCATCGACTTTCTACGATCAAAAGTAATTATGCAATTCGGAATTCCAAAAAAAATCATCTCGGACAACGGCGCGCAGTTCACAAGTAGCAGATTTAGGGCATTCATGAAGTCCTACAACATAAATCACATTCTGACACCACCTTACTAGCCCCAATGCAATCCAGTAGAACGAACAAACAAGGTACTGAAAACAATGATAGCTACTTACGTGGAGGATAACCATAAAGACTGGGACAAATTCCTACCAGAATTCTGCTATGCCATAAATTCGTCAAAACACGATTCGACAGGATTTTCACCAGCGCTTCTCAATTTTGGAAGAGAATTAGATACAACAGATGTAACAAACGACCAGGGTATACAGGGGTACGCAGAAAACTTAAGCAAGTTAGAAGCGTTAAGGGAATTGGCAAAAGTACACATGGAACACGCTTTCGAGGACCAAAAGAAACATTACGATTTAAGGCGAAGAGACTGGCGGCCACATCCAGGAGACCGTGTCATGAAAAAGGAACACTATCTATCATCGGCTAGCGAAGCGTTCACCAGCAAGTTAGCGCCAAAGTACTCGGGACCATACATAGTAACATCCGTGATATCGCCAGTAATCGTAAAACTGAAATTTGCCGATAGCAGTAGCCGCAAGCAGATGACGGCGAATGTAAAAGATTTAAAGCCGTGGGTGGGAGAAGAAATCCCGGACGAGCCCCCAGAGGAATAGATGGGATCAAACGACTGTAGACAAAAAAAAAGGTATGTAACTTCTTTTTTTTCGAAGAAGAGAGGGTGTAATGATAAGCTGATATGCTGAACACGCCTCGACACTGGGAACCGAGCGATTCTCTCAATTCGCGCAGATGCCCCCACCGAGTTACACCTCTCCGAGACAACACCGGCACACGGATATTTAAGAAGGTCGCAAGCAGAAATCAGTCAGTCCTGAACGACCGTCCTGGGCTCCATAACCAGCCAAGCGAAGTGAGCGAGGCAGGCCGACCTGAGTCGCGACGTGCACTGTTTTGAGATGATTCGTAAACTTAGGCAGGCCAACTCGAGACGAGACGCAAGGTGTACCGAAGTGAGGTAATTTGCGACCCGTAATTCAACGGAGGCAAGCGTAGTGAGCGAGCCCTGATAAATATATATTTGAATACCGCTGTTAATTTTGTTCTTCTGTTACAGACGCCCATCCGGAGGAGGACTTCGCTGGGACGAAATAGAATATTAAATTATTATTTTGCCTTATATTGTACATAATTTAGAATTAATAGATTTGCTTTGCTTTCAACCTGTGTTTTACTGAGTCTGTCGTCCTGAAAGAACTACCCGTTACAAGGTTCCCTAAGAGGAAACAATGCTTAAATTCACACAGCCAAATCTTCGACATGCTAAGGCTGCTGCATAATTATAGTAGTGTTTCTTATTGAGAAGCCGTTCACTAAGAGAGACGGTAGGTACCAAAGAGATTAGCAGTCTTTTCACTACGTGGTAACTAGTGGTTATCACTAACAGAATAGAACAGCACACACAGAGAGAGAGAGAGACTTATTTTTCATTTATATTGTTCATCAATGTCTGAATTTCCAAAGGAGTGGGGTAGACTCAGTAGTAGGAATTATTAATAAGGGTTGGAGTAGGTGGTAATTTGGAATTTGAACAAAATAAAATATTTTTTTTGCATGTGAAAAATTGAACAGAAATGTTTCACTGTTAAGCAAATTGTGGTAGAATGTGGTCTATGAATTTATAGAGCCGGCTCTATAAATCATTCATACGGTCATCCAACCTGACCTTATTCTTCTTTAAGTGCATTGACCTCCAGATTATTGCCGATAAATCGCAAGATCTTTACTTTGTCCACAGCTGTCCAAAATAATGTCGTAGTGTTCACTCCATACCACTGACGGAGGTTCCTAAGCCAGGATATTGCTCTGCGTCTGGAGCCGCGCTTTCCCTCTATCTTTTTTTGGATAATTAAATGTAGTAATTCATATTTCGGATTTCTCATCACGTGGGAAAAGTACACTAGTTTTCTTCTTTTTATGGTATTCAGTACTTTTACTCTTTCTTTGTTTAGACGCTGCGTTACCGCTTGATTTTTTACCCTTTTCATCTAATATATCCTCATTATTTCAATGTTAAAAGCCTCAATCCTCTTGCATATTGTTTCCTTGAGGGTCCACGCTTCTATTCCATAAAACAAAATACTGAAAACATGACGGCGTAATAAGCGTATTATTAGCGTAATTTTTAGCTCTCTTTTATTACCTTTTGCATTTTCCTAAATGATGTTCTCGCTTGCTCTATTCTGGATTTGATTTCCTGCCCAACCTGTCCACAGTTCGGTATTCCATCTATTAGTCGATATTTTCGAGTTGTGATACTTCCTGTATATTATGTGTATTATTATACATCACACATTAATTTATAAAGAGCACAAAAGGGAAAAGTTTTTGTAGAGGTTTGTTTATTTCGTTCAAAGTGTATCATTCCCAATAGATAAATTTCAGATGTTCAATCAAAGGTAAAGGGCTATAAAGGCAGTCGCCCGAAATAATTAGCTGAAATACCCTTTTGGCAATAGGCTGGCTGTAGCCTTTTATTGGTTGCGGCTTTAATCCGTGGAGCAGTGTCTACGATTCTAATTTGTAACAAATGAAATTTTGATGTTGGGTTTTAGCTAATTAGACCTCAAAAAATTCGGTTCTTGATCCGCTTTTAAAATAATGTTGTTATTATTATGTAATTCATTTGATTTAGAACAATTATACAGTACGGTGCAAATGTTTGTAATAAATTCGTTATTTCGTACGCCAGCGACTATAAGGAAAAATTCTGAAACGGGTCGATTTTTATTTTTAAATTATGTTTTTTTTTGACATATATATGGTACCAGTGACGTCATCCATCTATACGTGATGACGTAATCGATGATTTTTTTAAATAAGAATGGGGGTCGTGTTCTAGCTCATTTGAAATGTTATTCAATTATCTATTCAGTAATATAAACATTAACATAATTATTTATACAGGGTGTACAAAAAAATGGTTTTAATTTAATTAATTGGCACAATACAAGAACTAATGTAATTTATTTAATTCACAATACACTCTACTGCTGTCAGAAAACATAAAAAATGTTTTAAGATAAAAAATAAACATTGCTTTTCGCTTAATTCCAATCTTCAAGCCTCTTGATAGTTTGACCATTTAGTTTAAATGAAAACAATGTTTTATTTTCTAATTAATTTTCATGTAATATTTCCTATACCGAAATGTCGTAATTTCTGAGTTATTTCTATATTTATTTAAAAAATAATTTAAACAAATTATAAAAATCAATTGTTTCAGCCCTGACAGACTTATTTCTTTGAATCATATGGAACAGAAAAGGTCTTTTGTAGTTTTTGTCTAAAGTTATTCGTTTCCGAGTTATAAACAATTTAAAACTGAAAAAAATCGAAAAATGACGATTTTCAAGGCTCAAAAACACAAGTAAAAAATATTATTTTCAAAATCTCGAAGTGCCTAAACTGAAGTTTAAACTTTATTTATCAGTTGTCGATAAGTAATTTGTTTATTTCATTTTAAATAAACATTGTTTTTTAGTTTTTAATGCAGCCCGATCGCCCATCCTCTCATACGTTCTTCATTAAAAATAAAAAAATAATGGCAAAATCACACATCGGCCAATATCTCTTTTTATATAATAATATCTCTTTTTTTTAATTTGAAGGTTTTGTATTTAACATTTTACCATGCGTGAATGGACTATACAGGGTAGCCAGGCATTATCTTATCTAGTGCTTTTTCAGCAAAAAATTTTGTTTGGCCGATTGATCTAATATCTAATTGCACGCACACCCTGCAAACAGTTTATAAGTAGGACGTTTGGTCTTTACGATATGGATAAGAAAAAACAATTGAGTGGTTGTCCGTAACACTGGATATGCTATTCGTATTATATTTCTATCACTTTAGGCGACATACTTCTTACTTCTTTAAAAAGTTTCAATGCGATATTATTATACTGTCTCGTGTCGGTGTCACACAACACAAGACTATTATTTTAAAAAAGGTTGCTATTCTCAACATCTAGACTCTAGACAATTGCTCAATTGAAATTAATTTCGGAGCGAAGGCGTCGTCTGATATTAGGAAAGAATGAAATATTTTATTTCTACATTGTATAATAATTTATTATGATCTCTGAGTACTTATCCAATAAATAAGTATTTATATTTTTAATTCGGTATGTATGTTCATTCGTTCATTGTATTGTTCATAATGCGGATAAATCCAATTTTCCAAATTTTTGTTACATATTTCTTTGTATCATATAGTCTCTAAGCATATACCCGAATTAATATACAGGGTGTAACAAAAATACAGGTCATAAATTAAATCACCTATTCTAGGACCAAAAATAGTTCGAATGAACCTAACTTACATTAGTACAAATATGCACATAAAAAAGTTACAGCCCTTTGAAATTACAAAATGAAAATCGATTTTTTCCAATACATATTATCGAAAACTATTAGAGATTTTTTATTTAAAATGCACATGTGGCATTTTTATGGCAGGAATAGAAAAATTATAGTAAAATTGGTGCCCCCCATAAAAATGTTATGAGGGTTTGGTTCCCTTTTGCGCCAAACTTTTGTGTACGTTCCAATTAAATTATTATTGTGATACTATTAGTTAAATTCAATATTTTTAAAACTTTTTTGGTTCTTAGTATTTTTTCGACAAGGCAGTTTTTATCGAGTTGCGGCTTCTTTTCTAATTTGTTTACGTAGAGATTTTATGGGGGTTTTTTTCCTTTAAACATCCCAAATGGTTGTGTACGTTCCAATTAAACTATTACTTCGATACCATTAGTTAAACACAGTGTTTTTAAAACTTTTTTACTTCTTTGTATTTTTTCGATAAGGCACATTTTATCGAGATGTGACTTCTTTTTTAATATGGTTCAAAATATACCTAAAAACGTAATTCATAAATAAATTTTCCTATTATTATCAAGTCTCCATAATCGTTCTTAGCCACATCACAGACGAACATAACATATAATGTGGCTATATACAAATATGTGGTGGATTTGACAAATAATATCAACGCATGAAAGGCAATCCTTCCTAACCGACATCTATACAAATGTGCAGGAGAGCTGATCAAAAATTTTTTTTATTGAAAAATTCTTATAAAATATTTACTTTCCATTATAGATAAATACTTGTTAGAGTTTATGCATTATAATATTGTGGGCTTTTATCTAAGAAGTAATATTTTTACTTAACACTTCAAGTTTACCATTTAGAGTTGGTTAGTAAAAGATTACCCCAAAAAAATAACAGGTACAACTATCTATGCGCCTGAGCCTACAAAAAAACTTTCAAGTATATTCAGTTACATACTTAAGCTATTGTATATGCAAATAGGTAAAAATGTATTAATAACGAAAAAATATCTTTGAAAAATAGGAAAAAAAAACTAAATAATTAAATTTTAGTCAGGTCTTTCAAGAAAAATAATCTAATTACTTATTATAAAGTAATATTTGCAACTCTATCCGACATTTTTGAAGGGAGTGAGTTTAACAAATAAAACGATTTTTGTTTTTAATCAATATTTTTATTGTATTGCAGTATTTTTTTGAATTAATAATGAAGAACTTAAACAAAATTTGGTTTTTATAATAAACACAGGGTACGAATAAAAAAAATCTTCTAAATAATTGTTAAATAACATAAGTAAGTAACATCAAGAATTTGCTTAAACAAGAAAGAGATCTCAACATATTATTATTAATTATTATTACTCCAAATAAGGCACAGTGCACAGTTTAACATCACAAGACTCATCAGAGTTAAAAAAGTTTCTTTAAAATCTCATACATAATATTATGGTCGTGTGTACTCTTTCATTAACACTTAACTATGGTTAAGATCCAAAACTCTAACTATTGGAAAAATAATTGGTAAAAAACACATTAAATGCAAAATTAACCAAGTGTACTTAGAGTAATATCCTATGTAAGACAATTTGTAAGGAATTCTATAATTCAATCTCAAACATATAACAAATGATAGCAAACAAACAAAACAAATAATAGTTAAAAAATCAACTTTAAATCGTATTTGGTCAAGACTGTAATACTGGAACCTCAAATAATTAAACGTATAAAAAAATATGCTATTTAGGGGGGCTTGCGTAACGCTTCCTAAATCAATTTATGCCTAAACGCATTTAATAATGTCATTGCATCTTTTTATAATCCAAACAGATGACGGAGAAACAATAATTGCATTTTAATGCATTTACCCATAAATTTATTTAGGAAATGTTACACAAGCCGACCGTATACTTGTTATTAACCAGCCTTATTAACACTTTGACTTCTTATACCTTATAACATCAAAATGAAAGCAACCACAAATTATAATATACTCGTAATACTAATATTAATAACATAATATCAAAACAAAACTGCAGCAAAAATAAATGAAAAATCGTAATTAGGATCTTCTACGTCTGATTCTCGTAACACACCTTTCATATTCGCATCCCGTGGAATGTTCAAATATTCATGATGAAAACAAGCTGGAATGACTTGGTGAGCACAAAATTTCTGAAGATCGTGATATTTCTTTTTGGAAATGGGCAGTAGTGATCTATAGCAGGACATAAGTGGGACCCTAGTCTTAGGCTGGACTTCAACATCGAATAATTTGACAACAGAATTCATAGATGTTTTTATAGAAACAATAAGTGCGTTCGCGGGTGCCAATTAGCAGCAAAACGCATGCGCACTTTAAAATGATATAAATAAAATCGTTAATAGATAAATATACAAGGTATATTTACCTAGTATAATTTTATAATTAGTTATTAATATTAATTAAATGTAAGTATACCTCGTATATTTACCTATTAACGGTATTATTTATATTACGTGAGGTTTGTCACCTAATGTGTTTGTCTTTCTTAAAAGTTGCAATCCGAACTTTACTTATTTTGCCAGTAAGATTTCCTTTGAAATATTTGTCTCCAATGTTATCCCATTTTTTAAATTGATCATAAGATATTTGGTCAACATTAAATGGCGATGGATTCTTTCTAGCAGTTGAGAAAATGGTGAACCATTGGGAAGGTGCATAAACAGTTGTATGTTTAAGGTTATTTTCAATGATGGCGTGAGACGTATCTACTGGCATATAAGTGTGCCCAGTTAGTAGGAAATTCAACTGAATTGTTTCAAGATTATTACGTTCCTGCAAAGTTTGGTGAATCATACCCATAACAGTGCGGTTCCGGTTTTGCCCTGGACAACAATCGCAGTATAACAGCAATCGTTTAACATTTCCTCTGGCATCAACAGATTTAATGTATTTATGCAAAATGGTTGCTACTTCATTTGCACCTCGTTTACCATTAGATTCGTCCCAATAATAACAGAATACTTTACGAGTCCCGCTCTCGTAGAAACATAGGTTATAAACAGCCAGTTTTCTACTATAGTATAATAGAATTAAAGGTGAATATGGCGTATTCAAGACCTTTTGAAGATCAAAGCTGACGCATAATGTAAAAGAATCATCTTTGTGGATCTTTTTGTGACTTTTGAAACGGGCGTAACTTTCTACTTTTTCTTTCTCATGCTGTTCTTTTCTTTCAGTTTGTCAGGATCAGTGGTTTTTTCAAACACAAGGCATTTCTTGCACTTATTTTTCTTTGGTACATGAAAGCCGACGTTAAACTGCTCATGCAATATTTTCTCACTCACAATATCCATACCTTGATTAATGACATTATTTTTATAAATTCCGTAAAGAGTTGGTATGGTCTTGAATTCTTCTGGTAAATAAACTTTACTGGAATCTTGGCGGCCATAGTGCGATGGTAAAGCAGGCAAACTTTTTATAAAGTTTATAACGGCATCCAGAGTAGTTTGTTTGGTTTTATTTGACGGCTCCATCTTTCCTCTCATGTTTTCCTTGGCACATCCCCACTCTGCATTTTTAACAATACTATAAATAGTTTTATCTGAAACATTCATAGTGGCTGCTAAGAACTGTAAGCATACATTTCTCTTACCTTCTCCTTCATTTATAAAATATTTTATAGTACAGTTGCGTTTTTCAGACTCACTGCGCTTGCGCTTCACACCTACTCTTTGCGCCAATGATACCAACCAATTTCGTCGTCGAGTTGTATCCAGTTTCCAGAAATGGTTAAATAGGCTTTCTCTTCTTTCTTCTGGGATAGATCCACAGTTATTGCCACATTTTTTTCCTTTACATGGATTCGGGAGAAATTTCTTGGCTGGTACTGTCACTCCCTTCTTAATTGTATATTCTTCCCCAGCTCTCTTCTTCTTAGATCTTTCTTTTCTTTCATTATTTTTTCTTTCCGTGAATCCAGCGTCACCTATAGTTTCTTCTTCTATGCCCGATCCATTCGTTGTTGGTTTTATTCTTCTGAAATTCTTTTTCTTTTTTCTTGTTTTACCCGTTGACTCTGCATCATTTGTTTCCTCGTCGCTTGCACTTTGTACTGGCAACCAGTCGTATGAATCCTCATTGTCGCCGTAAAAAGTTGAAAAATCTTCTTGATCAGACATGTAATCGATGTATTTCATGTCTCTTTTGCATTTACGAGCAGTTTTTTTTCTTTTCAACAATATTTGTATTATTTGATTGTTCTTTATTCATCTCAGTTACTTTTAGGACTATATCAATGTGTGGTGTACTTAAATCCATGCTATTTGAGGGCTGTGCCAAAGTTTCACCTTCATCAGGACTGTTTCTCGATATAAGTTTATGATTGTGAGTTAGTCCTCTTACTAGTATAATACGAAAGCAGTATGCAGTATGTTATGATTAACCGACATTCAAAACATGGTTGCGCCTCCTAAGCGCCTATTATTCGTTTTGAAATTCAAATAAAATTATCTAAGCGACACGTTTGGCACAACATTAAGGCAAGTAAAACTATTTAAGCGACATTCGGTTCCAAACTAATTAGTCAGGTAAAATTATCTAAGCGACATCAAGTCGGTATCGTTTTTTTATGTAAAATTATCTAAGCTCTTTTTTATACCTATTTCGCAACAAGCAAAAATGTCTAAGCACAAATGATGTCAAATACATTTTTAGGAACAAATGTATAAGGACACGTTTGGATGATATTTCTGTTTGTATAAAAATCGGTAAGCGACTATGATAGCAAAATCTAGAACAGGAAAAAATACCGTACTGCTTGGTGCATATGATTTTACTTTCAGTAAATTTATCTAAGTTAACGGTTAATATAATTTTAAGACAGGAACAAATTACTATTCGTTTTTTCTTATAACTCAAACTGTCCAACCAACCGATATATAGAAAATTAGGACTTTTTTGTTGCTTAGTCAGTTGAAAACGTGAGAATACTTAAGATTCACGTACTTCCTAAGCGACAACAAATCTCAACGCAGCGCTACGAGACCCAGACCAATCGACGCGGATTTTTATGGCGAGTCGAATGATATATATATGTCGTTTTACCAAATCTTGTCGGTTAGGAAGGATTGCCTTTCATGCGTTGATATGCAAAATATCTCGACAAATACTGCCTTTTCGAAAAAGTACCAAGAGGCAAAGAAGCTTTTAAAGCATTGTGTTTAACTAATGGTACTACAATTATAATCAAATTGAAACGTACACAAAAGTTTGGGGGGGGGGTTTAAAGGAACCAAACCCCCATAAAAATTTTATGGGGTGTCTAAATTTCACTATAATTTTTTTTTAAGATACTACTCCCATAAGAATGCCACATGCTCATTTTGAATAAAAAATCTCCAATAGTTTTCCATATATTGGAAAAAATCGATTTTCATTTTGTAACTTCAAAGGGCTGTAACTTTTTTTATGTGCACATTTGTACTAAGGTAAGTTAGGTTCAATCGAACTATTTTTGGTCCCAGAATATGTGATTAGATTTATGACTTGTATTTTTGTTACACCCAGTATTATTCCATAAAACGACACTAAAACTGCAAGACGCAAGAGTCTCGCAGGCTTATTCTTGTTCTTGCTCAAGTCTTGCACAGTCAGTATTGGTCTTGGTCTTGCTAAAATAAGGCGGTCTTGGTCTTGGTCTTGGTCTTGCTAAAACGCAAGAACAAGACCAAGACTGCAAGACCAAGACCAAGACCGATTTTGGGCAACACTAGTTAAAATGCTGTTGATATATCTCTGACACTTGTTTAAAACATATGCCATTATTCCGTCCAACTCCGTATGAGTGAATATAATAGGTCTGGATCACGCGTATGAAAAAAAAGTTGATTAATAGCAAGCTGAAAATTTGTTAATAGCTTAAGGGTGTCTAGTCGGACAAACTTTGATATATGGGAACACTGGAACAGGGTCAGTTTTAATTGTGGAACAGGTTAAAAATTTGGAACGGTCAGACCACGAAAACGGCACATGTATTTTGTCCGAAAGAACAGACTTAAACTCTCCGAACAGAGATTAAACTCTCATGCAAAAATCAGACTGCTATTTATCACCAAATGGGCGTTTTAATGAGTGGAACATGTAGAATATGTCAAATGACAGGAATTGTGACAGGTGATAAATAGCAGTCTGATTTTTGCATGAGAGTTTAATCTCTGTTAGGAGAGTTTAAGTCTGTTCTGTCGGACAAAATAAATGTGCCGTTTTCGTGGTCTGACCGTTCCAAATTTTAACCTGTTCCACAATTAAAACTGCCCCCGTTCCAGTGTTCCCATATATCAAAGTTTATCCGACTAGACACCCTTAAGCTATAACAAATTTTCAGCTTGCTATTAATCAACGTTTTTTTCATACGCGGGATCCAGGCCTATAATGTTCTACTAAAAAAGCATTTTCTTCGGTAGAAAGAACCATAATGACAAACATTTTAACCTTAACGTAATGTCAAGTTGACAACTAATGAGAAGTATACGAAACATGATAAATGCAACTTGCGTGCCCAATTTTACAGTTTTCGTAATTTCGGTACTGTTTATTTTGGCGGATACCGTATATCACAATATAATCTAAGTACTTTATTTATTTTTTCTACAACCAGTTAAAAATACAATTTTTAGCACTCGGTACGAGTGTCAATACTTTATTTATTTTTTCTACAACCATGTTAAAAATACAATTTTTAGCACTCGGTACGAGTGTCAATACTTTATTTATTTTTTCTACAACCGTGTTAAAAATACAATTTTTAGCACTCGGTACGAGTGTCAATACTTTATTTATTTTTTCTACAACCGTGTTAAAAATACAATTTTTAGCACTCGGTACGAGCGTTAAAAATGATACTTTAAGGCACTAGTGCTTTAAAAAATTTTTAAGGCACTGCAGTTCGTATTGACCGTATATGCAATTTTGATGTAATGTCAAAAAAATATAACATTGGAATGTCAGTCAAGTTCAAGTAAAATTTTTGGTAGATATTGTCCTGTAATTACGTTTGTAGAAAAAATATTGTACGATATGCATGTTAAAAAGTACATTTTTAAGGCACTCATATGAATTGCAGAACTCGATTTCGCTCATTCTGCAAACTTTCACATGCGTGCCTTAAACGTGTACTTTTAACACTTATATCATAAATAACTATTAATAATACATTTCCAGTTTAAGAAATACATTGACATATTGCTACAGAGCTTATAAGCGTAAAACATATTGCATTTTCTTTGTAAATACTTTATCTTCCTTTAGTAGAGTTTAATATTTTCGATTTTCTCATGTTGCAAAAGGCATTGTATAGTTTCCGTTGTAGGGTTGTATAGTTTCCGAACATCAAAAAGAAATTTCTCTTAAAACTACATGTGTTCTCGAAATAGCAAATTCGCTTGAATGTGTCGGCATCAATGGTTGAATGTACAATTATACTCTCATTCCTTTTTCACATTTGATATCTGCTTTTGTTTACAATTTTACGTACTATTTACCAACCATACTTTTTTTCTTTAGTCAATTAAAAATGGTTAACTAATCATTTTAAATGGTAAGATCAACCATATATGTATATTACCATTGTGTACATTTCAGTTGAGCCAATAATTTTAATATAATTCTGAAATTATTTTATTCTCCTTCTTCTTCTTTTTGTGTAGACATGACTCTCTCTGTTTTTTAGTGTGCTTCCAGTAAGTTGTCATTCCATATTTTTCGTGGTCTTCCCACTGATCGTCTTCCTATTGGAGAACCATCTCTCGCCGTACTTACTACTATATTTGTTGTCCTTCGGCTTATGTGGTCATTCCATTCTACTCTTCTGTTTTCACCCAGTTATTATTGTTGTCCGTCTTAAATCTCCGTCGTATATCTGCACTTCTAGCTCTATCCCATAGAGTCTTACTATCGATTTTTCGAAGTATTTTCATCTCTGCCGTTTCTAGCATTCTTTTTGTCCTTTCGGTATCAGGTCGTGTTTCTGCTGGTTATGTCATTATTGGTCTGAAGACTGTTTTTAAAATTCTGCATTTTACTTCTTTTTCGATTTCGATTTTATTTCTCCCTATTGTTTCATTCGGGCAACCTGCACCTCTGTTTGCTTTATTCACCTCATCTTCCACTTCTGTTTCGAGCTTTCCGTAGCTAGATAGTGTGATGCCTAAATATTTAAACTCCATGACTTGTTCTGTTCTATTATCTGACCCTCCAACTCTAATTTACACCTTATTAGATTTGCTGTTATAACCATGCATTTAGTCTTTTTTTAGGGAAATTAACATGTTAAATTTTACAGCGGTTATATGTATTAAATTTTGGTAAATCATTTTCACTTATTTCAACTATTTTATTGTGGTATATTTTTCACTGACTCTTTGGAAGAATTTGACACAAGAAGAATTTGGAAGCTAGTATTTGGAAATTACTTATGATAAAAGGCAATACTTGGTTATTGAAATTATCGCAGAAGACTTGGAGAAAAATATATAACAACTTCATAAAACAAACAAATGAACCTAAATAATTTGGGGTAACTTTAACAAATATAGGATCAGATTAAATAGATATTAGAAAACAAAACAAAAAAGGACCCGACAATACTACACTAGATTATATGAAGCGACGATATTACAAGAAAAATTAACAAAAAATCTTAAGACAATAATAGTGTAGAGCTTCTCACTGTACCTATGTCTCAGATCGGTGGCGCCCTAAAAGCCGAAAGCCAAAATCCCGACAGCCAAAATCCCGACGGCCAAAACACCGACACGCGAGAATCCCGACAGGCCAAAATCCCGACATGCAACAATCCTCGCATAAGTAAAAATTCCGACCACTACCTTTTGAATATTTATTTTTCCTTTTCAAATGCAATACCAAATCATAAATTATAGAGTATTGAAATTGAAAAATTACACTGTTCTACAAAAAAAAACTTTTTCTTTTTTTCTGACTATCTGGCACTTGATTATCAATGATTTTGGTCTCCTAAATTCAGATTTACTTTCAAAATTTCTCTATCAGGCACCGTTTTTGAGTAATTTGAATTTTTGTTTGATCCATTATTTTACAAAATACGCCAGTGGAATGAAAGACTTTTTAAGGCAGGACCAACTATACGTGGGTTAACTGATGCCAGCTATTATATATTACGAAAATATATTTAAAAAAAAATATTTGTGTCCCCTACACCTTTCCTCCTTAGATACCCCACGTGAGAATAATACACATTTTACGTATGTTTTTAACTGCTGTATATTTAACATGAAAACTAAAAAGTTTTTACAAAATATATTTTTTTAATACTAATAGAATATATACAAAGATCTAAAAACATAATTTCACAACATTTTATTTTTTTCTTTTGTATTTATCGTCGCAGTCTCTTTTAAGATTCCAGCAGTAGTCTGCAAGCATTGACGGTTGCCATTTTCCCTCATACCTTTTTTCCATTGCCGCTATCTCTTGATGAAAGCGTTCTTCATGCTCATCTGATACTTTGCTGCAATCATCTGGAAAGTAGTCTAAATGGGAATGCATGACATGAACTTTCAAAGACATATTACATCCCATATCTTTATATGCATTTAACATTTCCTTAACTACATCTTTATAGTCTTCAGAACGATGTCTTCCCAAAAACTGCTTACATACTTTCTTGAACGCAATCCAGGAACGCTTTTCTTTTCTAGACAAAAGTGTGTCGAAACTATCGTCTTTCATCAGATACCTTATTTGTGGTCCCACAAATACACCCTCTTTAATTTTTGCATCAGACAGGCGGGGGAACTTGGTAATGAGGTAAGCAAATCCTTGGCCATTTCTATCCATTGCTTTCACAAATTGTTTCATTAAACCCAGTTTAATGTGAAGCGGTGGTAAAATTACATCTTTAGGGGCAACAAGAGATTCATTCGTCACATTTTTCTCTCCAACTATTTATTTTCTGGTTGGCCATACTGTTCTTACAAAATGTTCTTTTCGAGCACGACTATCCCACTCACATAAAAAACAACAGTACTTCGTATATCCTCCTTGCATGCCAAGTATCATTGCGATTATTTTAAAGTCTCCGCAAATTTTCCATTTGTGATCTTGATATTTAATTTTCGTTAATACATGTTGAATCACACCATATGATTCTTTCGTCAAACTTGCATAACTAACGGGAACCGAAGATATTAAGTTACCGTTATGAAGTAAAACAGCTTTTAAGCTTGTTTTAGATGCATCTATGAATAGGCGCCAATCAGAAGCTTTATATGGTCTATCCAGGGCTCTCATTAGGCCTCTGATGTCCTTACAAAAGGTCATGATGTCATCTTTCTCAAAAAACTTGACAAAATCAAGATCTGTCTCTATAAACTGTTACACGTGTGTTTGGCTGTAAAAGCTTCCATTCTTGCAAACGTGAACTCAGAAGCTCTGCCTTACTCTTACTTAGACCTAAATCTCTGACTAAGTCATTTAATTCACCCTGAGACAAAAGATACGGTACTACGTGTTTAGAAGGCTCATATGTTGGGTCTGTTGCAGACAAGGGCTCTTCATTCTTTGAGTTATTTCCCCCCGCAGAAGTGTCCAAAGGTGTTTCTTCTTCTGTTTCTGGCATATTCTCAATTACACCACGGATTTTATCTTTATCACGGGGAACTGGTGGTACAGGAATTTCTGCATTATGAGGTACTGGTCGTATGGCAGAAGGTACGTTTATGGTGTATCCTATGTGTTGTTTAGATTTCCTGCTAGTAAAACCCCGTACATTTGTTAGACAAAAGTAGAAATCTGTAACATGATCCTTGGGCTCGAGCCATACCATTGGAACACCAAAGCCCATCGAAACAGGTTTTCCATTCCACCACTGTATCAACTTCACATAACAGTTCGCACAACAAAAATGTGGCGCCCATTTTTCATCCTGATCACCAATGGCACAACCAAAATATAGTTTGCAGGCTTTATGTACAACTGGAGACATTTGTTTTCTGTGTCTTTCAAAAATGTATTCACCACAAATATAGCAGAAACTGTCTGGGTTATTGCGGCACTTATAACGTGACGACATTTTCTCGGACACTTAACACACTTCACAACTTTATATAAGAACGAATTAGATGAAACTAACCCCACCCATATTGTTACATTAGGTTTTATAAACTGCCATGCGCTCATGCGCACTGGGTTAGAGATACCGCCTCCGCCTTGTCGAAAGTTCGTGCTATTATTATTAGATCCCTCTCTTTTGTTTGTCCTATTGTGTTGTGAGGATTATAATAATCCCGAAAATATAGTTTTAAGTATATGTTTGCCCTTGGTTACTAATTTGGTAGAAATTACCAAGTAGATATTATCCTACATAATTGTATTTTAATTAGGGTAATTTTTACCTGAATTTTACCATAAAATACTAAATATCTCAAAATCTGTGCCTGATAGAGCAATTTAAATTACAGATTCTGATTTAGAACGAAAAGGCCATTTAGGATCAATCATCAGTACCCCAGAAAAAAATATTTTGTAGAACAGTGTTATTACTTACTAATAAGTACGGGTACTAATTATTATGTAATTTAAAAGAAAAATTATTTAAACACATCATTTTATAATATAAAATCTATACTTACTGAAATGGAAGGTTGTAAGTGACATGATAATATCTATTGTATGAAAGTAAACTTGAATTTAGGCTTTGATTATACATATAGTATTGGACTATACAGTGAGCACGTAAAGGTTGGAATAAATTCATTTTCTCGAGAATGGACGATTTTGGAAAAAAATCCCAAACAGGTCAATTGTTATTTTTAAATTACAACTATTTGGCATATATATCATACTAGTGACGTCACCCATCTGGGCGTGATGACGTCATCGATGATTTTTTTTAAATGAGAATGTGGGTCGTGTGATAGCTCATTTGTAAGGTAATTCAATTCTCTATTCAGTAATATAAACATTAACATAATTATTTATACAGGGAGTCCAAAAAATTTTTTTGGATTAAATTTATTGACATAAAAAGAAGAATATATGCAATTTATTTAATTTAAAATACATTTTATGCTCTCAGAAAACAGAAAAAACTGTTGATTTGAAAAATAATCATGGCTTTTAGCTTAAATTAAATGTTCAAATTGTCACGAGGCTGGTGGGTGGCAGCTTTAATATTGAATTTAAGCAAAAAACAATATTTATTTGCCAAATAAACATTTTATCTTGTTTTCTGACAGCAGTAAAATGTATTTTGAATTAAATAAATTACAAACATTCTTCTTTTATGTCAATAAATTTAATTAAAAAAAATTTTGGACACCCTGTATAAATAATTATGCTAATGTTTATATTACTGAATAGAGAATTAAATTACCTTTCAAATGAGCTATCACACGATCCCTATTTGTATTTAAAAAAATCATCGATGACGTCATTACGCCCAGATGTATGACGTCACTAGTATAAGATATATGTAAAAAAGTCGCAATTTAAAAATAAAAATTGACCTGTTTCAGGATTTTTTTCCAAAATCTTCCATTCTTGAGAAAATTAATGTATTCCAACCTTTACGTGCTCACTGTATATTGGCAAAAAGATAATTTAATTCATATACCCATGTTAGAAATTTTATTTAGAAAATTAGTTCATATTAAATAAAAACAGATGGCCATAAACAAAAAACAAGAAGTAAATGTAATTATGTGTTAAAATAGTATATTGTGCAACAAGTGCAGAAAGATACTAATTTCTCACGAGTTTGAAAAGTTGCGGTACGAGCGCAAGCGAGTGCCGCAATTCAAACGAGTGAGAAATTATCTTTCTGCACGTGTTTCACACTATACTTTTTCTACAAGCACAGTTTTTCCTAAAAATAAAAATCACAATTTCCAAAACGACGATTAATTATAATAGGTACCTATGTGATAAATTTTAAATTGTATTTAATTAATAACTACTAATCAATTTAAATTCCTTATACCTAAATTAATTACACAGAAATCAGTTAAAAAATTAATGCACTGCCTTAATTTGTTTAAATTTAAACAATTATTACACATTATTGACATTATATTTATGCAGTCACAGATTTACACAAAACCTACTTCATTCGACGTCTCTTGCACAGGTTGCTAAATCCTTATTGGTTATTTGATAATTATAAAATGTTTAATAAGAATAAAATTGTAAAATGAAACAGTTGTAACATCCATAATTTAGTTTCTATGCTATAGTTAAATATAATAATTGTCTTATAGGTTATATATTTGTCTAAAGTTTAACCACGGATGTAAACAAAATATAACGTTACTCAGAATGCGGTAGTCCACGGATGTAAACAGAATATAACGTTACTCAGAATGAGGTAGTCAACTGTGCAGAAAAGAACTTTGCGGCACAGAAACGCCACTTTGCGGCACAGAAACGGCACTTTTCTACACACTAATGTCAAATATCTTATACTGTGAGAAAATATCAAGTTTGCTAACATAAAACCGTGCAGAAAAGTGCACTTTGAATAGTGGTTGTAGAAAAAGAAACTTATCAAACCTGTCGGGATTCTGGCCTGTCGGGATTTTTGCCGTCGGGATTGTGGCTATCGGGATTTTGGCTGTCGGGATTTTGAGGTAGACCAGTCTCAGATACGTGGGTGATAAATAAAAGTATGGAAAACACAATTAAATAAAAATAATGTTTTGAAGAAGAAGATGCAGATTAATACTAATAGACAAAATGAAAATTGAACAAATTAGAGAACTAATGAATATGAAGGAGACATTAAACAAAGAAATACAAAACCCTAAATTCCTCTGGTATTGATATGTGCTAAGAATGGTCGAGATGAGAATATTATTTACTATTTTTGGTAAATTTTGGGAATAAGCCTTAACTGTACTTTAAAATTAGGTGTATGTGACGTTTCGACTTCTTCGTCCGAAATCGTTATCAAAACACTAAACATTAATATGGTATAATAATGCATATTGTAAATTCGACACTCCCATCGAACAAGGTTGTAACTCAGTTATAGCGATTTTACAGGAGAGGCAGAAAACGAAAACTTGACTTTTAAAAATTTGTAGCGAAATTATTAGACTCTTTTACACTAATGTGATATGATATTTATATCATAATAAGGGATTACTGTGAGATGTATGTTTTTTAATTTTAATAACTATTGAAAATCTTGAGTTTGATGGAGATAAGACCTTGAGATTAAACATGAGTATTCGTAGAAAAAGGTTGTAAGTCGCCTAACAACCATTTTACACTCTCTGTGTTAATTATTTTTCCCGTTTAACTATTAAAAGATTAAAATTCATGGTGACGTTTCAATTATTATTTTAATCATCGTTAGAATAATAAGTTTCTTAAGCGGATGCTTTAAAATAATTTTAAAGGAACAAACAATAATTAACGAAAACGTAAAAATGACATTGACAATCATTGGGTTAAGTCAATAATTTCAAACACGCCATGTCTTGTTGCGTGTTTAAGGGTGGCTTCAAAAGAAATATGGATAATGCCTCCTTGATGCTGAGTTCCGTTGGAGAACTTGCATGACTAATGATTGAGAAGTCCTTACGACTAATAGGGTGGTCAGAATCAGTCATATGTTGGAATACCGCTGAATTTGGAATTGTTCTTGATCGTCTTCCTAAGTGAGGAGTGACACCTAAGTGTTCGTAACATCTGACATTAAAGTGACGTCGAGTCTTCCCGACGTACGTAGCTGCACAGCTACTACATTTGAATTGGTATATAATGTTAGATGCGAGATCACTAGGAATCATGTCTTTCACATGGAAACGAGATCCTATTCTTTCCAAAGTCGTGAAAGCAAATCTTAATTCTATAGAGGGAAATGCTTTTTTAATTGTTCTACCGATGTTGCGTCGGATTTGTAAGCTGTGGTAAGCAGTATATGGAAGTTTGATATAGATCTTTTCTTTGATTTCTTCTACTTTGCTCTTTGTTTGGAATTTGTTATTGAAAAAACGTATGATGTATCTTTCTAAGAAGTTCAACGAAAAACCATTTTTACTTAAGATCACCTTTATGTTTTCTAACTCTTCATGTAGGAATTGCCAGGTTGAACAGATAGTGAAAGCGCGGAGAACAAGTATATTGATTAAACTTGTTTTGTATTTGTTGGGATATTTAAATATTAAACAAGTTTAATCAATATACTTGTTCACCGCGCTTTCACTATCTGTTCAACCTGGCAATTCCTACATGAAGAGTTAGAAAACATAAAGGTGATCTTAAGTAAAAATGGTTTTTCGTTGAACTTCTTAGAAAGATACATCAGACGTTTTTTCAATAACAAATTCCAACCAAAGAGCAAAGTAGAAGAAATCAAAAATAAGATCTATATCATACTTCCATATACTGCTTACCACAGCTTACAAATCCGACGCAACATCCGTAGAACAATTAAAAAACATTTAATTATAAAAGCATTTCCCTCTATAGAATTAATATTTGCTTTCACGACTTTGGAAAGAATAGGATCTCGTTTCCATGTGAAAGACATGATTCCTAGTGATCTCGCATCTAACATTATATACCAATTCAAATGTAGTATAAGTATTTTTACTACAAAAACGTTATTACGTAGGTCAAAATTTTTGACGTAAGAGAACTGTCAAAACATTAGAATGTGACTTTTCATTATTGCTATGTTTATTATAAACACGGCAATAATGAAAAGTCACATTCTAATGTTTTAACAGTTCTCTTACGTCAAAAATTTTGACCTACGTAATAACGTTTTTGTAGTAAAAATACTATAGCTGTGCAGCTACGTACGTCGGGAAGACTCGACGTCACTTTAATGTCAGATGTTGCTAACACTTAGGTGTCACTCCTCACTTAGGAAGACGATCAAGAACAATTCCAAATTCAGCGGTATTCCAACATATGACTGATTCTGACCACCCTATTAGTCGTAAGGACTTCTCAATCATTGGTCATGCAAGTTCTCCAACGGAACTCAGCATCAAGGAGGCATGATCCATATTTCTTTTGAAGCCACCCTTAAACACGCAACAAGACATGGTGTGTTTGAAATTATTGACTTAACCCAATGATTGTCAATGTCATTTTTACGTTTTCATTAATTATTGTCTGTTCCTTTAAAATTATTTTAAAGCATCCGCTTAAGAAACTTATTATTCTGACGATGATTAAAATAATAATTGAAACGTCACCATGAATTTTAATTTATTTATGGGTTTTATCTTTAAGTTTATTAAAAGATTGTATGTTTTGAGTTATTTGCAATATAGCTAGGAGAAAATGAATTTTTATGGGATATTTAAACAAAATATCAACAGTTTTCACAATTTTTTTTGGAAATTATAAATTTTACAATAACAATAATATTATATCACTATGAAAAAATCATGGTATAAAATATCTCAAATTTTTCGCATTTTTATTGCATATCTGTAAATATTTAATTCTAGACCATTTTACTGGATTACTTTAGCCTTTTACTATTAATATCTACTTCAAAATTAACATGTGTGTCCTTAAATAGGTTAAAATTTAGAATTTGGTTCTGATTGAATTCAGTTACGGATTTAGGCTTGCCTGATGCTTTGGCATATCTTATCATGGTTATCCATTGGTCTGGAGCATATACGACTTAATGTTTTTTCCGTTTTTCTATAAGGGCATGCATTGAATCACCCTCGTTTTGTGAATGTGCTATTTCGAACAATACATGTGTAATGTTAATATTACACTGTTTCGCTACATAGAAGTATTTAGCAAAAACTATTCTATATCTATTTTGTCCACCGCAACTATCAAAATGGGAAAAATTCCTTAAATCCTTTTTTTTTATTTTCATTTCGATAAATTGACTTATAACATACACCATATGTTTAAATACTTTATAATTAAACATAAGTGCAACAAAGTTGTAACTCATTTAAAAACATTTTTAATCGTCAAGTATAAAGAAAGTAAATATTTAACATAGGGAGTATCCAGTGTTATTGCCTTTTTCACGCTAAAATGGCACACGTAAGTTAAAATACAACTTTTTTCAATAGGGTATTAGCCAAACTATTGAGAATTAAACTATGTCGTTTATATTGACGTGTGCGAAATTTTTTGCTGAATTCGTCTGTGTTGAAATCTGAAAATAGATGTAGCTCTTGAGTTACAACCTTGTTCGATGGGGGTGTCGAATTAATTGTGTCAAACAAAATCGTTTAAAATATATTTTTCTATTTATATCTGATTCATATACATAATTTTATACATTTAAAGGGTGTGTAAAGCTAGTTCCTGTCCGCAGGTAATACTGCACGTGCACCCTGGGTAAACTAAAGAGCTAGCGCAAGAGGCGCCAGAAAATCTTTCCAAAGATCTCCTGACCGAAGTATATCGCAGTTTTTTTAGAATAATTAAAGATGACGCAGTAAATGAATGGACATTCCAAGGAATAAATTACAAAAGAAATTGGATCCAATGTAAGAGTTTACCAATTGAAAATAGAAGGTATAAGTAGAGCAAAATGTCAAATTCTATACAGACTTTATAATGTATTGTTATCTTTATTTACATACAAAAACTGTAATATAGCCATTCGCTAAATAAATAAATAAAATGCATATTGTATTTAATAATAGGCAATATAGTCTAGGCGCCAAATAGAGGTCACCGTGTCCTTTTCAATTCTGATGGACAAACTCAACGGTTTCTTATGGATTTTTGGCCGCTGATTACGAATTTTGAGGGTGGATTTCAATCCAAGTGGTCAAAAAATTGTTATAAACAATTTAATTGTTTATAAATTGTTTATAAGGCTCTGGCTCATAAACTAAAATAGATAAAAAATAATGTTTCAAATAAAACTTATAAAAAAACGAAAAAAACACGTTTACCAAACTTAAATCCAACAATTATAACTCAAGATATTGTAAAATTAGTGCACAATGCCAATTGCAAATTGCAAAATAAGTATTTTTCGAAGCTTTATCGATCGTAACTCGACTTCTACGCAGGCAAATGAGCCTTAGAAAGTCTCATTTGAAAGCTTCAGTAATAGGCTTCCAAACAGAGTTTGTTAAATTGCTTGATCTTCATTTGTTTTAAAATTATACCCATTTGAAGAAATAATTTTTTAAAAAAAAATTGTACATTAATTTGTTTATAAGGGATTCAAGCAAATTTAAGCCATAAACATTTATAATTTAATTCTTAATATTGATAGAAAGACTCAAAAGGAACATTTTGAGCTTAGGAAATTGTTTGTATATTTATTTTTGGTCAAGATATCGATATTTTAATAGTGCGCTCTGAGGCGCAAAATCGGCTTCTCGATGCAAATTATAATTTGTATGTATATATACGTTATCTTCATTTTTCATATTTGAAGATCCTAATAAAATTTTATCCTATAATTCTTATAACTAAATCGTCATACTGTAACCTCGTATCACCTTTCATACTATTTACGTTGTCTTCTATTTTTTGTACTAAATGAGAAAAAAACATTAAAAACTAATATTTCAGAAATATAACTAAAAAGTTAGTTGATATTATTTATTAATACTACTTTTACAAACTTTTTGTTTCATGCATCTGAATCGAGATATACAGGGAATCTTAGCTTTTTTTACATCTGCATAAGTTCTTAGAGCAATTTTTACAGTTACAGGATGGTACTAAGTCTGTTCTTGTAAGCAGTAAAACTAAAACTTTCTGGGGCTTCAGAGTCTAATTATCTATTTGATAGAAATATAATCTATATCATATAGACATCCAGTGGATAGTGGATAGTATCCATTAAAGTGGATCTAGTTCTTTTGAGGCATCATCAAGGCACGTCAATTGTGTGTATGCCGCCACAACATAAATGCTCGTTTTATATGCAATGATGATGCTGCTAAATATCTCGATCCATTTTTATATGGATATCAGATATTGGCTCATTTGTATGCGTAGAAGCCGAGTTACGATCGATAAAGCGTCGAAAAATAGTTGACTGTGTGATGCCGCGCCTCATAGCGCGCCATTAGAATATCGAAATCTTGACCAAAAATAAACTTACGAACATTTTCTTAAGCTCAAATTATTTCTTTTGAGATCTTCTATCATCATTGGTAATTAAAGTATAAATGTTTACAGCTCAAATTTACTTGAAACCCTTATAAACAAATGAATGTACAATTTTTTAAGAAAATTGTAACTTCAAACGGGTATAATTTTAAAACAAATAAAGATCAAGTAATTTAACAAACTCCGTTTAGAAGCCTATTAATGAAGCTTTAAAACGAGACCTTCTAAGGCTCATTTGCATGCGTAGAAGTCGAGTTACGATCGATTAAGCTTCGAAAAATACTTATTTTGCAATTTGCAATTTGCATTGTGCACTAATTTTACAATATCTTGAGTTGTAATTGTTGGATTTAAGTTTAGTAAACGTTTTTTCTTCGTTTTTTATCAATTAACAAATTTTATTTGAAACATTCTTTTTTATCTCTATTAGTTTATGAGCCAGAGCCTTATAAACAATAATTTATAAACAATAATTTATAAACAATTAAATTGTTTATAACAATTTTTTGACCACTGGGATCGAAATCCACCCTCGAAATTCGTAACCAGCAGACTAAAATCCATAAGAAACCGTTGAGTTTGTCCATCAGAATTGAAAAGGACACGGTGACCCCTCTGGCGCCTAGACTAATAGCAAAATATTGCTTTTGCTATTGCGTCGGGGACAATTGTTTTTCATATTTGAAAATCTATCAAGTTAAAAAAAAATGTCCCAAAAATATTCTGAAGTGAATAAACTTTTTTCAAAAAGGTATACCGATGAATGATATAAGAGTGCAAACTCAAACTATAAAATATCTGCAATTCGTTTTAATAAATTTAGACGTTTTTTTTTTATAATTTGTATGTACAAGATACGATATTTTTTTGACAAAAATAGGTCTAGATTAAAATTTCAAATTTCTTCTATTTTTGCCACGTGTTGTTTCTTTAATCTAATTTTGAATATTACTATGGCATTTTTATAATCAACTATTTTTAATGGGAAATAAGCCACAATTTTACCAAAAAAATGATTTTATTAACGTTTAGAAGCCCAAATCGGGTTTCAATCAGTAGTATTTTGAATTTTGACAACGAAACCCGATTTGGGCTTCGAAACGTTAATAAAATCATTTTTTTGGTAAAATTGTGACTTATTTCCCATTAAAAATAGTTGATTACTAGCGTATGAAGTGACACTATGTCGGTACAGGACGTTTCATCGCCGCCAGTTCTTCGCCAGTTAATTAATCGATAACTGAATTATTTCCAAATTTCCGACCAGTTACATTTTCTCCAGTTACATTTATTATTTATTTTTAATATTAATTTTAGGAATTCTAGGAAATGACCTTTTTCTTATGGTGCCTATCCGTTACGGATGTTGGACACTAACATGGCTATTCTGACTTTGTTGACTGCTGCCCTGAAAAGTCCGGTAGTGGTTAAGTTAAACCATTTTCGCAGGTTCTAAAGCTAGCATATTCTTTTTCGTCCTGGACCTCTACGTAGGTTTTATAGATTTTGAGAAGGCCTTCGATAAAGTCAGACACCAAAAGCTGTATGAAATCCTAAGAAACAAAAACATTGACAGTCGCGACATTAACATCATATCCAGGTTGTACTGGGGAAAAACGGCAAAAATAAAGGTTGATAATGAATTAACCGAAGAAATTGAGATTCGTCGAGGTGTGCGTCAGGGTTGTGTGCTTTCTCCATTATTATTCAATATATATATATAGCGAAACAATATGTCAGGAAGCGCTCCTAGAGCAAAACATTGGTACGAACATTAACCTTCGGATGACCAAGCGGGGGAAATTGTGACCCCAGCGTATGTTTTTCTTTAATAAATTCAAAAGTATTTTCAATTTTTAACTCATTATTTTCTTATTTGACTTTAATATCATTATAGATATCCTCATATTTTGAAATAAAAAAATTCCCTATATTTTACGAATAAAAAATATATTCTGAAGTTGATGTTTAGTAAAATACCGTCGATTATGTGTAATTCCAAGTAGTTTTACGCTAATGACGTCGACTTTGCAAAGTAACAAGACACTTACTCAACATACACACTACAAATGACACTAATACTCATGTTGTGACTGGCTGAATGACAAAAAGTCCATGCCATAAAAAAAATTAAAAAAAAAACTTAATTTTTTTGTTAATTGTCATTTTTGACATTTTTGACCTGGGGTCATTTTTCCCCCTTGGTCATCCGTGTAACAAAAAAGGTTGGTCATCGGAAGGTTAAAATATACGATACGCTGATGACATGCTAATAGTAACAGATAACCTAGCAAATTTACAGTATTTAGTGGAAAACATAAACACTCATACCAATAAGTATGGTCTAAAACTGAACATCAAAAAGACTAAATTCATTATTGTAACAAAGAAGCTATACCCCAATGTGAATTTAACCATAAATAATCAGCCAGTTGAAAGAGTTACGTCCTACAAATATTTAGGGGTTTGCTTCACTGATACTAATGACCAGACAAGAGAAATCAAGAGGCGAATTGAGATAGCGAGACAATCGTTTGTCAAAATGAAAAAGTTCCTATGCAACCGGGACATAAATATAAACTTAAGAACGAGAATGTTAAGATGCTATGTTTTCTCCGTTCTGCTATACGGCATGGAAGCTTGGACACTGGAAAAGATAAACATCAAAACATTGAGGCATTCGAGATGTGGTGTTACTAGTCGAGGAAATGAAGCTGGAAAAATGGCAAAACCTCGCAATTTTTACGTCCAGCATCGATTTGTACAAAAATTTGGGATTAGGCTCATTTCACCCTCTAGTTCATTTTCTACATTGAGCCGTTGTACGCTTTTGGTTTTTTAAGGGTGAAAACCACCCCTAATTGTAAAAAATTATAAAATGACATTTTAAACTTTAATATTGTCAATATTTGTTTCTTATTAGTTACATAATTATTGATTTGTGCTTTAAGATATAATATCACAATATCTCAACCTTAAAACCACCCTTGTTGAAGCTATATATGAAAAGTTTACTTATCCTAAAAAAATAATTTCGGCTGGCATCAATTTACATAAAAATTTGGGGTAGAATCATCTTACCCTGTACTTCATATTATATATTAAGGGCGTTGATTATTTTTAGGGGTGTAAACTACCCTTATTGCCAAAAATTATATAAAATATTGTAAACTTTAATATAGGTAAAATTTGGTTTTCACTGGTTAAATAATGATTGTTTTATGCTTTATGATATAATATCATAATATTTCACTCCTTAAAAACCACCCTTAATAATATTGCAATTTTTATAAGTAGACAATTTAATAGATCTATACATAAAAAAAGGAGAATTAAAGAATTACAAAAATATTTATTTACACAAAAACACGAATTTAAAAATATATAAAAATACACATACAAATAGTTTTTTAGTCATCCAATATAAGAACCGGCTCTGTGGTATTATATAGGTACATTGAAAATGATCTATAAGGGGACTACTCGAATTTGTCGAAAAAAAAAATTAGTTTCATAAACATAGCTCCTTCATTTTTGTCGATAAAAAGTTTTTTCAATAACAGTTTTGTAGGATTTTTGAAGGGTAATAAGACTGCGCAAATTAAATTCCATAAGATTCCTTAATTTTTAATTGAGGTGGGTTTAAAAGGCTCGAATAAGGGGATGCTTGCTCGTAAATAGATGATTTAAACAGCTATATCTCGTTAACTGTTCACTGTAATGAAAATATATGCATAAAAAAATTTTAGCTATTAAAAAAGCTACAATTTAGTAGTCTATCATTTTTTTCGTATCTCCAGTATTTTCGGAGGTATTTTGAAGAAAATGATAAAAAGTGTAAAATTTCAAAAAATCAATTTTTTAAACTCCAATTTTTCTAAAATTAGGCCTTTTAAACAGGTCAAACTTCTTGGGTGTATTGATAATATAAATATATAAGGAATTACAGAAAAGGAGAAGACCAATTTTTAGTTACAAGGGTAGTTAGGGGGTTGTTTTCACTGTTTTTTTCGTCGAGAAAAACAGGTACCGACTCCTTTTTTGATCATATGTTGTTCAATTTTTATGCTAGAAACTTTTTATTATTTTTTTTTAAAGATCTTATTTTATGCTTGAAAAAATATCATGTAAGTTTTCCTGTATAAATGCAAAGTTTTCCCGTTATTTGGCTTTGATTATTTCAAATTATGCATTTGATGAAACAAGCTAACTTTTAACATGCCGTATCTCGGTTTGTGTTGGTCGTAAAAATATTATAGAAAAAACAGTTTTGTTTGTGTTACTAAAAGATACAATTTTTATATCTACAGTTTTCGTGATTAAATGCATATTTTTCGAGTTATTCTCAAAAAAACCCTCCAAAAAAGTCGATTTTTCCGTCGAAAAACTGTTACTTTCAACCACGAATAACTAGAAAAATATTAGTTTTACGAATAAAATGTAAAAAACATTTTATTCTTAAAATTACCTTTTACATCGATTAACATGGTTAAAATGTAATAAAAAATTCCCACCCCTGAGATGGGGTGGCAACTACCCCCAAGGTTTTAGCGTACAGCAGCATGATATAGAAAATGATCCTCGGACTATTCCGTACCTTCTGTGAAAATTTCAAGTAAATCCATGCTGGACGAAAAAATTGCGAGCCAAAATGCTTCATTTCGTCGACTATACAGGAGAATGTGGAAAATTCCATGGACAGAAAGAGTAACAAATCAAGATGTTTTGATGAAGTTGGGGAAGGAATGCGAAGTCATAAAAACCATACAAACGAAAAAACTGGAGTATCTAGGCCACATAATGAGAGGAGAAAAGTACTCTCTGTTAGGACTCATAATCCAAGGAAAAATCTCGGGAAAGAGAAATGTGGGACGTAGGAGGATTTCCTGGTTGCGAAATTTAAGGGAGTGGTATGGGTGCAGTTCAATACAGTTGTTCAGAGCTGCAGCCAACAAAGTTAAGATTACTGTGATGGTAGCCAACCTCCGATAGGAGAAGGTACTGCATGAAGAAGGCATTTTATATATTAACATTTAAAATAATATCTAATTTTTGTCTGTTTTGTGACGATTTAGATTCTTGGTAATCCTCTAGTCGTGGTTGTATTTTTTAGTTTTTCTAAACAGTTTAGCTAAATACAAAAATCGTATCTAAAATAATAAATTCCCCTGAAAAAGGCCTTTTTTATCATTGGCCTTGGGAATCCTGCCAGAGTACTTAATGGATATGATAAATGTATTTTAAACGACACTGATTAAATATTAAACATAAAATAGCTATTAAATATCTAATTATTTATTATTCTCTATTCTCTATTACAGGCATTTCTATTAGAACTCCCGATGTTCAAACTCCAACATTAACCTTATTCTAATATAAATCTATCTCTATAGATAATGGATTTTAATGTTTACCCAATCGATCACGTATTCAATAAGTAAAGCCATTTCATAGTTGCTTAATAGTAGTGTCATGGTGGCTATTTGAAATGAACTCTGACCTATATAGCGACAATATCGATTAGCCTCTAATAATATACACAAAAAACTACAAAATAAAACCAACCGAAATCGTCATGTGAGAACTTTGTTGGATACTGTTCTTTATATTTGAATAAAAATGTTTTTGACGTGGGCTGATATATGGACTTCGATAAAAAACATACGGAATCGATTTGTAACTGTTTTGTATATGTGAGAAATAGAGCGTCTGAAAGTGAACTGACCTAAACTACCCTACTTTTCTACTTTCTAAATTACATAAAAAGGAATATAGTATATTAAGTATGGAGAACGGTAAGGGTTTTATACCGATCGAAGACAATTGTTTGGAGGAGGAGCGGAGCGACGACTCCAATTATTGTCTGAGATCGGTTACCCTTAAGCCCTTAACGTTCGACATGCTTATAACGTTTTTTGCACGATTGATACCATTATAAATTATAAAATTAAACAGTTTCGTCATATTGACTAGTTTCATTCATTTTATCAAGATAGATACTTTGTTTGTTAGGTAGTAATTAGGGTGCATATCAACAATAGTCCAAGTAATGAAGCTTAAAATAGGACAAAACCTCGCAATTTTTACAGAATGGATCGGTTTGCTTAAAAATTTGAGAATAAGTAGTGGATAGTCCAAGGATCAAAATCTATATGATGCCGAAAGGCGCTTTTACCATGGGGGTGGTTGTCACCCCATCTCGGGGGTGGAAATTTTTTATTATATTTTGACCGCAAAAGTTAGTAAAAACATTCATTCTAAGCAAAAAACGTTCTATACATTTTTTTCATAAAATTAATAGTTTTCGATTTATTCGCTATCGAAAGTGTTAGTTTTATATCGAAAAAATCAATGTAGTTAACAAGTTTTCGGCTAATAACTCCAAAAGTTTTCATTTTATCAAAAAAACCTTACTTAACAAAAATGTACCTTTTGAAACAATAAACAAAACCGTTTCTTTTAATTTTTTTAAGACCAATAGTAATCAACTATACATTATTAAATAATAGCTCTTCTTGGTCAAATGCTAAATAATGTAGTTTCAAAGTCAAAAGACGGCAAAACTATGCATTTTTCGAGGATAACTTGTTCAAACTAATTTAAAGCATTTGAAAATATCTATCTCCAGAAATAAAAAGAAAGTCTTTAGCTCAAAAATTAGGTGACGTATATTGAAAAGAATGTTAGTCCCTACTTTTTCAGCGAAAAAGTGATCCGAAGCAACCTCCTAATCACCACCCTAATTAAAATTAGTCATTAACCTTATTTCTTCTTCTTTATTTTTATATTATTAATAGGCTCTAGAAGTTTGACAGGCTTAGAATGATTAGTTTTTAAAAAAATGGGGTTAAAATCGAATAACGAATTTTTGTAGTTTGGAAAAAAATGGCCTTTTCTTCAGAATAGAAAGATTAGAATCAGAGATACGAAAAAATGTGTAAATAGGAAATTGTAGCTTATTTAATTCTCAAGAAACTGGTTTGCAAAAATTTTTACTAAAGCAAGAATTTAGTGAGATATGGATAATTAAGACTTGTAATAACATGCAAAAACCACCTTTACCAACCCTTTCAAAGTCACCTCTTTTTGCGACTGAGGATTTTAAAAAGAATTAATATTAATAGGCTTATAGAACTTATAAAAACCTACAAAATTCTTTTTTGCCAAACTATCTAAAATCAAAAATAGAAAAGTTACGGTTAAAAAATCAATATATTTTTTAGAAAAAAAAAGGAGAAATCCAATTAGAAGCATAATAATGTAAGTTAGCGGTGTTTTTAGTCATTGGCCTTATTCATTCTTCTTTATTTATGTATTATTAATAGATTCTAGAAGTTTGACTGGCTTAGAAAGATTAGTTTTTAAAAAACTGGAGTTAAAAACGAATAACGAATTTTTGTAGTTTGGTAAAAATGTCGATTTCTTCAGAATAGAAACATTAGCATCAGAGATACGAAAAAATGTTTAAATATGAAATTGTAGGTTATCTAATTCCCAAGAAATTGGTTTGAGAAAATTTTTTGTACGGCAAAAATTGGGTGAATCGTAAATTAATATATTATTGAAAAACACTTATTTTTTCGATATAAAACTCACACTTTTGATAGCGAATAAATCGAAAACTATTCATTTTATCAAAAAAATGTATAGAATCTTTTTTGCTTAGAATGAATGTTTTTATCAACTTTTGCGGTCAAAATATAATAAAAAATTTCCACCCCCGGAATGGGATGGCAACCACCCCCATGGTAAAAGCGCCTTTCGGCATTATATAGATTTTAATCCTTGGACTATCTACTACTTGTTCTCAAATTTTCAAGCAAATCGGTCCATTCTGTAAAAATTGCGAGGTGAAAAGCTTCAGTTCCTGGACTACAATGGAGAATTTAGTTTTTATTTAGTTGTCAATAATTTTAAGTACAATTTTGATTATTATAAATTATAATTTGAGCGAAAGTGAATTTGAAGAAAGTGAAGGGGCTTGGGAAGAAGGGTGTTCCGCAATTATTCCCGAAAAATCCAAAATCCGTTATCAAAATACCTACCAAAGTTTTAAAAAATGGTGCGAAGGCAAGAATTTAAGAATCAAAGAAAATACTCTATTGGCATATTTCGTTCAAAGACATATGCAGTTGAAAGCTCCTGGAAGCCACTGGGCAGAATATTCAATGATTAAATCCACCGTTTTTCTTTATGATGGCATTGATATTTCCAAGTTTTCACTTTGATCGCGTATTTGAAGAGAAAAAATGTTGGCTATAGGCCTAAGAAGTTTTAATATTAATAAATAATTCGTTAGTTTTCTTTATTCTTTCAAAAAATAAATTAAAATTAAGAGATTTTTTAACTCGACGGTAAGTGAATTACTTGCCGTCGAGTTGGAGTACTTACCGTCGAGTTGGATTACTTACCGTCGAGTTGCTAGTAAATGCCACCTACTGACGTAAAATCTGTCACTGTAAACAGTCAAAAATGATCAATCGTGCAAAAAAACTATTTTGAAGCTGTTGGCGTAAATTTTTATTGTATAACGGGTGTACGAATCAAACTGTGTTTTTTTTTTCTCAAAGTTAGTATCACCCTGTGAAATATTCCAGCGTTTATAAAATACTGAAATTAAAACACAACTATAGCCTCAGGGGTTTTCTTAAAATTCTGTTTTTTGGTTCATTCGCTTATGTTGGATAATAAAAAAGTTAGGCACTTTAACATTTACACATGTCCTTCATCAATACAGGGTGTTTCTAAATAAGTGCGACAAATTTTAAGGGATAATTCTGAATGAAAAAATAATGACCGTTTGCTTTAGAAACGTATTTCCACAAATGTTTCGTTTCCTAGATACAGGATGTTGAATTTTTTCTTACAAACTGACGATTTATTTATTGCTTTGAAACCGGTTGAGATATGCAAATGAAAGGATCAGACAACACTCCTTATGGAAAATTGGTCCCGGTCAAATTTGATGAAAGTTTGGTCAATGATACTCCTTGATGTGTAGACTAAAAAAGTCCACGGCACCTGGGTCTGAATAACTACTATTCTCGAGTTACAACCTTCTGAAGTTATTGGATTCGAGTGCTCGGTTTACGTTAAGTGCACTAATTTACGGTCAAGTGAACGAAAATATTTATTATTAGAAGAAGAGAAACTCATGTTCTTCATACATACTTGCATGTTGTATATGAATTTGTGGTCAAAAATAGTTGGATCGTATTTTAGTCTTCAGAAAACCTCCGAAAAGTCTTCAGAAAACTAAAGAAGTGCGGCATAAAATGTGCTGCTAGATCGATATAAGCATTATCATGTTTTCATGAATGCTTCTCAGTTATGCAATACCAGCAAAACTGCAGTTCGGCTTTATCTTTAGAATACCATTGAACAGTGGCGGATCTAGGGGGGATAGTAGGGGTAATTCCACCGGTAACACGTCCCAGAATTATTGAAATAACTTTATTTAACGAAAATGAACGAGATGGAGCCATAAAAACACATTTATAACCAAAGAGCGGATAGTGTGACGAAAAGACGTAAGTCCAGAGCACAGGCGCTCATATAAAAAATTTTAGGGGGGTGGCAAACGTGAAGATGTTGCGGATTATATTTTGTATACTTTGAATAACCATATATAATTCAAAGCAACCGAAAAGCCAGGGAGGTCACGCCCCCCCCTGCCCATGGGTACGGGCGCCCATAGCCCAGAGTACGATTTAAGGACCAGAGAAGATGAGTTACGGGTGTTAAGAGTACGAAATTGGAAAACCAAGGCGGATGATAGAATGGAATGGAAGCTGATTCTCGAACAGACCGAGGTCCACCAGGGGTTCTACAGCCAATGATGATGAGCTTTTTAATACAAAATATTATGGAGAATAATTTTGTAGGGTTATTTTTATAACAACTATAATATTCATTCTTAGGTATAATCATATAGAAGAAATGGTCAATGGAGAAGGCTTCATAATCATGATTTTGCTAACTTTCCTGTTTTCGACTTAGACTACCTAAAATACCTTACGATTGGGATATACCAAATTAAACTGGCACCATCTTACATACAAAATAAAATAATAAGAAAAATTGACGATGAGTTTCAAATTGATGAGAATAAGGATGAACTGGGATTCATAAGAGTTCGAATATTTTCTGGGTTTCGGCAAGCTTCAAAACACCAAGTATTCATTTCCTATACGGTTGATAAAGATAATGATGAAGATGAGCCTGTAGAAGAACCGATTAGCGGGTACTACTGTACCTGTCAATCTGGTGCGAGAACTGTAGGTACTTGTACTCATATCACCAGTGTGTTATGGTTTTTAGGCTTTGCAAGACATCAACCCAATGTTAAGTATCCTGATAGGTCGTTAGTTAACACGACGTATGATGCATCTAACCGAAATCAGCAAAATGTTAACATACAAATAGTCCAAGATGGTTTAAACCCGAGTTTTCCATAGACAATTGTAATTAATATTTAGCAGTTACAAACTACCATTTACTTTATTTTTTTTTTGTATTGAAATCAAGTCCATGTTCTCTACCTGTCTTATATCTGATATGTGGCACAAGTTTCATGTCAACTAATGTATTTTTTTATGTTTTAACAATTTTTTCTTTAATTATTCTGGAACATGTTACGAGTGGAATTACTCCCATCCCCCCTAGATCCGCCGCTGTTCAGTAGT